>NW_028229706.1:0-121091 GCF_053477565.2 Lygodium microphyllum | reverse complement strand
TTGTCTTCCCACTAATTTACAGCATTCCATACGAGTTCAAGTGGGCAATGGTGAATAAGAAACCAACACAAAAATATGGCCACAGGTTTCTTTATAGCTGGCTAAAAATTTTGAAGCAAAAGTAAACCTAATTACTTTGGAAATGGGGCTTATAGATATTGTACTTGGTTGTGATTGGTTGATGACATTAGACAAAATCACAACGGAATTCTCACAGCTCTATATGGAGTTTATCTTCAATGGATAGCTCATCCATTTTCAGGGAATTCCTAGTAGATCAAATTTTCAGCTTATTACCATTAAAAAAAATCAAAAGGGAGTACAAGAGTAATTCACATATATTTGTTTTGCATTTGAATAAAGAAATGGAAGATCAACCCAGTAATTTAGCAAGTCATCCAGCCTTGATAGCTCTTCTTGAGGACTATAGGGATTTATTTGAGGTGCCTACTTCATTGCCTCCCAAGAGAGTAGTAGATCACCCTATTGATTTGGAGCCTAACTCAAAGCTAATTAATAAGCCACCTTACATATTGTCTAAGTGTGAGCAAGAGGAAGTAGCCAAGCAAATCAAGGAACTTCTTGAAATGGGATTCATTGAACCAAGTTCTTCACCTTATGCATCTCCAGTTTTGTTAGTAAAAAAGAAATATGGATCTTTTAGAATGTGTATTGACTCTACAGGGATCTTAATATCATAGTGAAGAATATGTATCTGATACCCATGATTGATGATTTGCTTGATAAGCTCAAGGAGGCTCGATTCTTTACAAAGATTTGATTTAAGATCAGGGTATCATCAGATCCACATGCGAGAGGGTGATGAAATCAAGACTGCTTTTAGGATTGATCGAGGGCTCTATCATTTCTTAATGATTCCATTTGGGCTTACAACTTCTCCAGCTACCTTCTAGACCCTAATGAATAATATTTTGCAGCCTTACTTCTTTCAGTTTGTCTTAGTCTTCTTTGATGACATTCTGATTTACAGTGAGAACCTATAGGATCACTTATCACACATGAGGAAGGTTTTTTATGTATTGCGACATCACATGCTTTTTGCTAAGGAGAAGAAATGTTATTTCATGCAAACTAAAGTGGAATACTTGGGACATATTGTCAGTGAAAAAGGGATACAGACTGACCCTAAGAAGGTATGATGTATAAAAGATTGGCCAACACCTACTACTACTACTTCTCTTAAAGCATTTCTTCATTTATCTTCATTCTACCGCTGATTCATCAAGCATTATGTGGCTATCGTAGCTCCTTTGACTAATAGGTTGAAGAAGGAAGCTTTCTTTTGGGATGCTCGTGCAGATAGTAGCTTCAACTAGTTTAAGGAACTCCTTACTTTCACTCCTATTATAGTATGCCAAGATTTCTCGAAAGAATTTACCATACAGTGTGATGCTAGTGGCCGTGGCATTGGGGTTGTTTTATTACAGGAGCATAGAGTGATTGCCTTTCAAAGCTATAATCTTACAGATAAAGAAATGGCAAAGAGATGTTGTCTATCTTGCATGCAATAAAGAAATGGCACCATTATTTGTATGGCAGTCGATTCAGGGTCCAGAGTGATTACAAGGTTCTTAAGTATTTTCTTACCCAATCCAATCTTACTCCTAAGCAGCGTAGGTGGGTAGCTGCACTGTAGAATTATGATTTTGACATCACTCATACGAGGGGTAAAGACAATATAGTGGTTGATTCTCTTTTTCTTATGTGGGCTTGCAAAGTTTCACCAATAACTAGAGGAGGCTTATCTTTTGGAAGAGTTGAGCCATGTTTTTTAGAAATTACAACACGGTCTCATGGAAGATAACTCGCATTATTAGCTTAAAAATGGCCTTAGTTGGTTAAATGGCAAGACTTTCATTCCTTATACCTCTTCTTTTACATGGAAAATTATAGAGGAAGTACATTATTTGCCTTTAGCTCGACACATTGGAGTTTTCAAGACCTAGGATAGGATCAATAAAAGTTTCTATTGGAAAGGGCTATGGAAAGATATCAAGGGCATTGTCATGAAGTGCATGCCTCAACAGAATAAGGATAGCACCCATAAGCCAGGTGGTTTGTTGCAATCATTACCCAGTCCTACATGAAAATGGATCCATATTATCATAGACTTCATTACTCACTTTCCTACTACCAAGAAAGGCTAGAATAATATATATGTGGTGGTGGATAGACTCACGAAGGCAGCCCATTTCATTCCAACCAAGATCCAGTTTACTACTTCTCAAGTGGCCAGTCAATTCATGGAGCATATTTTTAGACTACATGGATTATTGTAGGTGATTGTTCATGACAAAGACTCAAAGTTCATGAGTAACTTTTGCCAGGTGGTATTCACATCTATGGGCACTAAATTGGCTCCTTCTATGACCTATCATCCACAAACTGATGGATAGACAGAAAGGGTAAATAAGTGGTTGGAGACTTATCTTTGCCAATTCTGCTATGATGTCCAAAATTCATGGGATTCTTGGTTACACTTGGATGAGTTTTCCTACAACAACTCTACTCATGCTAGCATTGGAGTTTCACCTTTTGAGGCTATATATGGCTATAAGGTGCCCTTACTCACAGTCATCTTTAATGAAAGAATCAACCCTCATGGGAAAGAAGAGTTGGAAAGAATGCTAACCCTTTTTCAACAATGTAAGATGAATCTAAGGAAATCTCAAGACCAAATGAAGATGTATGTTGATGAGAAGAGGTATCCTTTAGAGTTCCAAGAGGGAGAGTTGGTCTTATTGAAGGTACCCAAGTCTAGGTACTCTACTTTGAAAGATGGATCTAGTAACAAGCTTGCTCACACTTTTTTTGGCCCCTATTGGATCTTGAAGCGCATTGGAGACTTGGCATATAGATTGGATCTACCCTCTTTCACAAAGATTCATAATATCTTCCATGTTAGTCAGCTCATGCCTTTCTATGGTAATCCTATAGATACAATTGATGAGATACAACCTATTGATGAAGGTCTTATTCAATACACCCTAGAGGCTATCATAGGTCAGCGTGAGAAGAAGCTTCAATCTCATTCTATAATTGAATATTTGATCAAATTGAGAGGTTTACTACTTGAGGAAGCTTCTTGGAGGCCTCATTCTATATTAGATGAGTTTCCTTTCCTAAGGGATACATTGGCGGCTTAAACCTATTGACTATGGAGCTAGTTTTGGTGCACATAGGGTTAGGACAACACTTTGTTTTAGAATATTTTTTACTGTGTCTAACTTTCAAAGTTAAAACACTTACATAGGGTCAAAGAGCTACGTTTTGACATGTGGCATGCCTCATTTGGACACTTCTACTAGAAGTTATGGCAGATTTGGTACAACAGGGTCTATTTACACAACAAGCTATCTACTTCATTTTGAGTTCATAAGTTGAAGATTTTATGGCTCCATATACTTTTGAAGAATTCATGATAATGTATATAACTGAAGCTTACTTTTGTTCTTCCATTTTAGTCCATATGATGGTCATTTTTCACTCATTTTCCCCTTACTTTTGTTCTTCAATTTTAGTCCATATGATGGTCATTTTTCACTCATTTTCCCATTTGTGAAGCTATAAAACAGAGTAGTACTCTGTTTTATCTATCCTTTTGCAGTATTTTAAGTTTATTTTTGAGGGCAAAAACTATTGGGATGGAATGGATTGTAAGAATCTAGGAAGAATAAGAATTTAGTATACAAATAATATTGATGTTATGGCATTGTCACACTGACAATGGTATAAAAGGAGAGGACATGCAAGTTTTCCTATCTTTTGATACATTAATACACTACTATCCTTCTTCTCTCATCTTGCTCACAACTTCAATGGCTTCTTTCTCTTTCATGTCTTTCTCTCTCCTATTCTAGTCTTTCTCTCTCCTCGTCACTCTATTTCTCTCTCTTTTGTGCTCTTTCTTATGTCTTCTACAGTTTTCTCTCTCCTCTTTCTCTCTCTCCAGTCCACTTCTTGACAATCTTTGAGCCTAGTACAAGCTTGGAGAATGGCAACAAATGTATGGCTACTATGTTGGATATGAGCACCTTGCATGTCCCAGAAAGGGTGAAAGGCATGCTTAAAATCTCCACACTTGATGTAGCCCCATATATAGGAGGTCAAAGTGTGTTTGTTTCAATATGCCAATTTGTCAAAGATATGTTGTGTATTATACCAACTACCACAATCTCCTATCATGGAGATTAGGAAATCGCCAAGAGCTATGTGGGTATCCAACCAATGCTACTGCATGTAAGAGACAAGGGATCTTGCGTGGGCTAAGGTCTTCCTCTCTTTGCATTTCTACAACACACAAGTATGAGGTTCTCTACTTCATCCAAATCCATGATAGTCCCTTGCATCAGAAAAGCTCAAGGGTTCATCCCCAAACATGTTTGCCAAAGGAGAATATTCAATCTACCAGCAAAGGAGATTAAGAAACTGCCAAGGACTATGTGGGTGTCCAACAGATGTTGCCGCCTATCAGAGGCGAGGGACATTGAATGAGGTAGGTCTCTGCCTACATCTATGCAATGGAAGGATAAGTTCTCTGCAATAGGCAAATAAATGCTTGACCCTTGCATCACAAAGGCTCACATGCTCAGCCCCAAATATAAGTGCCAAAGAAGAGATCAATACTTCTACCAATCATTGGGGGCATGGGTAGTGCAACATCACATCGTCTCCAAGGACATTTTGTGGATCTTGTTGAGCATCCAATCTCATTTTGTTATTTCCTTGCTATTATTGTTGCTTCTTGTAGCCACTTCATCAATATTATCCTCATCACCAAGATTTTCCTGAACGTGCTCGCAGTCATCATCACCACTGAAGGGGCCCATATCACTACCATCTCTACCCAAGTCAAGTAGCATGAAAGCTTGGAAATAAGCTAAATATGTGTGCATGAGAAGAGAATAAGCATGGAAATTACGAATCTAGCCTCTTGTAAAGGGGCTCAATCCCTAGTTTTTTCCCTCTACATCCATTGTTGTATTCATGTTTTGATTCTTTTCATACATTGGTATTTACATTAGAATGATTCTCTATATACATTAGTATTTGCACTAGCATATGTGCTGATATACGCATGACATATGCACAATATGTGCATCGATATACACATTGATATTGCACTACTATTTATGTTGGTAATTTCAATGCTTATACTGATATACTTGCACGAAAGCTTTTATCGATGCATATTTCAATGATAAGACCCAACATTTTGAAATGAATTTGTGTGTATTTGAGTCTTGTTTTTCATTGATATACCCCTTGTATGGTGTAGTGATTTCCATGTTTCATGAAATTCAACTCAAAATTAGAAAGGTGTATATCAACCTCAGATGTTGCTTAAGGTGTATGTAGTGAGGATTACTTGAAACTCCCTAAAATGGTCATTTTAAATAAAATACTAAAACATGTATATAGTCTTTCATGTAAATTGGTTGAATACTAGCTACAGATGTAAAATGTATTGGTTTAATGATCAGAGCTTTGAGTTAGCTTAAGGGTTTTTTATTAATTAGCTTCTCAAATTTATAGTATCTAAAACCTGAATAAATGCTTGAAAGAAAGTACTTTTTTCAATGGATTGTCTTGCATTGGTTTCTCCTTATACAACAATTAAAGAGAGAAATGTACTTTCTTGGTTTAGAAATAATATACAACCCAAATGATTGATGGTTATGTGAGAACAAGCTCACCCAAAGGTCCTACGCTAAGAAATTGATGAGATGTGAGGATAAATTTGAGTAGGGCACTCCATCACATAATGGTTGAAGTTGATCTATAGAGGAGTAGTTAAACAAGGAGAACTTGAGTCACAATGAACTTTTAATCATTTCCTACATAGGAAAAAAAAGGGAATTTCCTATCAATTCCTGATGTAGGGAAAATTTCCTATGCAGCGAATTCCATATGCGATTCCCTAGTTTCTCTAACTAGGAAATGTTCAATTTTCTCTATTATTTACTTTCCCTACTTATGTGTAATTTTAACTAGGAAATTGATAGGAAATTCCCTTTCTTTTTTATTTCCTATGTAGGAAAAAATTTTCTTATGTTTCCCTACATAGGGAGATTTCCCTACACATGATAATTTCCTATATAGGAAATGTCTTATGTGATTCTAATTTTTCTCTAGCTTGAAAATATTGCATTTTACTTAGTTTTCAAATTTCTACTTATATAAATTTCTAAGTATGAAATCATATAGCAAATTTTCAACTAGAAAAATATATAGAGATTATTTAGTTAATTTCAAATAGGACATAATACAGATCAAATAGATTAAGTAAGAATTTTCACTATATAGGCTTTTTTTCCTATGTGAAGAAAAAGTTTCAAAATAGATAATATTTTTCTATATAGAATTTTTTTCCTATGTCCCAAAAATGCTTGTATATATGTAATTTTATTGACCTACTACAATGTCACAAATCCAGAGTAAGAGCAAGATTACAACAGTCAAGGAGAGTTGAGGTAGGCGAAAGTAAGTGCAAGCAAGCACAAATTGGGTGAGCAATCAACCTGGGAAAGTTGGTGCCATGTGGCATTTCCTGTCCATGTTCTTCACAACAAGAAACACAGTAGGAGGCATGTTCCTTGCTTTATTCCCTATTAGAAATGGGAGGATGGATTTCCACGACACCTTTGCACCTATAGCTTGAATGGCTATCATTAGAGCCATTCGTGCCTTAGCCAGCCATAGGAGTTGGCCATTTATTAGTTTGATGTGAAGTTTGCTTTCCTTAATGGAGATTTGCAAGAGGAAATATGTAAGAGAGGGAAAATAAAATAATGGGGATAAAATACCAGCTACACTGACCAATATAAAAGGTTAAAGGAACTTGATTTTTGGACGATCATTATTATAATACAAGTCTCCTTGATCTTCTCTCTTTCTTAGCTCTCATGAATACCTTCTCTCTCTTTCTATCTTTCTCTCTCCTTTTCTAGTATTTCTCTCTCCTCGTTACTCTCTTTCTCTCTCTTCTACACCTCATCTTCTCTCTCTTCTATGATCTCTCTTCTCTTTCTTCTTCTCCTTAACAAGTGGTATCATAGTGTCTTAGGTTCTTGATCTAGTCCACTCCTTAACAAGTGGACTCCTCTCTTCTCTTTCTTCCTCTCCAATCCACTCCTTAGCAAGTGGTATTAGAGTGTCTTAGGTTCTTGATCTAGTTAGTCATATTTTGTTTAGTTTTCCCTTTTCAACCACACAAATCCAAGAACTTTATGTACACAAGTACAGACATGGCAGGCAGCAATGAAGACAAGCAACATTGAATACTGAAGAGTGGACAGCATGCATGGAGCAAGCAGAAGACCTTGCTATTTTGTGTCTTTAACTTTCTCAAACTTCACTACAACTAAGTCACTTGTGATGATCAAGTAAAGTTTGCTAGAATGAGCAATCTGTAGAAGAAAGGGTTTTGCCGTATAGTTTTCCATAAGGATTGGGCGTGAGAACCTAGAAGGGTGGATGCCTTAGTTGCCTTGCATGCCATCAAGCGAAAGGAACAACAAAGCAAGCCATCAAATTGTGAGCAGGTGCAGCAAATGCTCCCAATGGAGAGTATGCATATGGCATGGATCGATCAAATTTGCATGCAGGGCCAAACCTGCATTAACCAAATCAACTGTAGAAAGTACAGGGAGGAGGAGATCTCGACCTTAGTGGAAGACCAATAGGACTCAACACACTTCCATGCTGGAAGCAGTCAGTTAGATGATGAAACTTGCATTGTAAACCAAACCTACATTCCCCTATCTTCATATAGTATTGGCATTCTGGTTCACCAGGCCTCTCTAGATACATTACTTTTGGAGGCCTAGAAGTTGAAGGAGATAGTGGATTTGATTATCTAATTGATGGGGAGCTAGGAATGAATGGGAGTAACATTTCCATGGCAACAAGCTTTAGAAGTGATGGCCCATACATGTAGCTTGCTTGCTACTATCCCTATGGAATGAAAGTGAAGCTTGCTTGTAAGGACTCCAGGGTGGCAAAGGAACAACCCCGTGGGCGTAGGGTAAAAGAATAGGGGTAATATTTGAGGGTTGGGTGATTGAACTTGCAAGTGGTTCCATATTTGCAATGGCTTATCCATAGGTAAAATGCACAGTCATTTTCACCTGGCCGCCGTAATGGTAGATTCAAAACATTCAGTTGAATAGGGCATGTCACTCCAACTTTCTCAGAAGGGTGATGGTATCTACACATTGCTCCAAACTTAGAGACACGTGTTCTTAGATAGTACTGGAATTGGCTAGCCAATCCTCTGGGGATAGTCACCCCTGATCCAACTTGTTGATGGTGCCAGCCCGCACGGTCAAGTAGATGGTTATATTTACACTTGGCATAAAAGTTGCAGAGACCAGTTCAACACAATTGATACAGACAAGAATGGATTGATCAAGAACCTAGCTGATTTGAAGCTGTGGCTGGTTGTTAGGCAGAGATTGCTATTTTTGTACCTAGTATCTTTGGGCCTATATGACCTGTCCTAACTAAGAGTCTTTGAACTTGGACAAACAAGGAGAAAGTCATCATAGGTCATCTCTGGTTTTGACCCTTCATGTTGATAGTCAACAAAAGAGTATGATCTAGGCTCCACCAATGTCTTGTTCTTGGACATGATAGCACCATTGTTCTATGCATCAATGGTGCTATCACATAATGTGTTAACTATTGCATTAACATTCATCTGCAAGTTCCACTTCTCAGAATTATCATTGTGCAAAACAGTAATTGAGCAGTATTTTTCAACATTATTGTTACAGTTTTGACTAAAACAACTCATTCCAGATGTAGGTTTGCCATCAGAGATATTTTGCCAATGTAAATCATGCACAGAGCCTATGGGAAAGCTTTGCATGCCAAGGATGGCATGCATTTGTTGGAGAAATGGGAAGTAGAGGCGTTCCCTTTCAATGATGAGCAGATCGATGCTCTACATAAAGCTACAAATGATGAGTAGATCAATGCTCTACATAAAGCTGCAAAGAAAATATTGGAGAATCAAAATCTTCAAATACTTTTAGTCCATCATGAACAGGATTATGTGATTGGAAAGAATGGAGAACAGGCCAAAGTTCTAGATCTAGAGGGAAAATTTGTTGCATTGTACTTTTCGGTACATTGGTGCCCAACATGTCAAAGATTCACACCAGTGTTGGCATCCATTTATAAACAGTTGAAGGAAAAGAACAAGGAATTGGAGGTTGTGTTTATCTCATCTAATGAAGACCAAGAATCTTTTGACAACTACTTCAATGACATGCCATGGCTTGCTGTGCCATACAATGGTTCGAAAACGAAAAAAGTATTTTGTCAATGGTTTAAAGTTGAAGGCATACCTTATTCTAATCAATTCTCTTTCATTTGTTGGTCAAATACTCCACCTCAAATCTGACTTGCTTCTATAGGGAAGGGAAAAAACTTTTAGAATTGGCAATTAGAGAAGTAGCTTTGTTTGAAATCTATTCTATATCAACATAGTTTAACTAATCCTGCACATCAAATGATGCAAATAGGTGCATGGATTTTACTAGTTGTATATCGAACATGTATACGCTCTTATTAATTATTGTTCCCATCCATGAGAGAAGTTCAAGTTTTATACCCTGCTCTCCAATTCCTTGCATAATCCTATGTAGGTACGGCCCAAATAAATAATGGACGACAACCATTGTAGCAAGAGTAAACAAAGTAAGACAATTGCTAATCCAACTTTTCTACAAAATAGGCACTTGAGGCAGCAAGAAAAAAACTGAAGACCAGCCCTATGATGATAAACAAACAGCATGAGATTATGAATATCCTTTTCATTTTACTAAGTGTGTTAGAGAAGGATCCTTCATATAGTATAGGTAGCAGCTTCATGATACCTCGGGGATCTAATTGTGGCTTCAATTAGAAAGAAGAACATGATTTATAGTTTGTATCCACCTTTCTCAAGGCAGTCCCTGTAGTCCAATAAAAAGATGCATCAAAAGAAGGATAATTTTCCTCCTTTCCCTATCATATCTTTTTTTAAATTTTCCTATAACAACCCTCAACCCATAACCCAGAAAGATTTTTACTGAAAGAACAAGAAACCTCCATTCCACTTACCTTGGAGCGTTCATTTTGTCTTTCCTTTCTTGACATAGAAAAGGGCTTATTGTAGAGATGCATCTTGCTCTGTTTACACCATTGGTGAGTACTTAAGTGCATGTCAAAGCATATATCTGATCAAGTCATTAGAATGGAATAAAAATACATCATTTACCAAAGCTATTATAAGGGTTGGTAAAAATACATCATTTACCAAAGCTATTATTTCTCAAAATCCAATATTATAAGGGTTGGTAAATTGGGATGTACTACCATAAAGTTGTACCTATTTTCGTAAGTTTGTAGTGTATGTGATTGTATACACAGCAATAAACTGACAAATGTTACATGGCCTTCTTTCACCTCAAAGAGGAAAATTGTTTAGATTTTGAAAGGGGCAACTGCATCTACAAACTTCTAATAAAGGGGCAAATGCATATGCAAACCAAACAGAAAACTAAATGAAAGGGGTGATTGCATTTGCAGACTTCTAATGAAGGCACAAGAGGAAGAGAGATCATTCCTTCCAATGCAAAAGTATTACTCCCTGTCCTTGAATGAAAAATAATAGCATCTTCTTCTCCTTTCTTGTCTAAAAATGCACTATCATTATGTTTATCTAGTTTACCACCCTTGTTGACACCTGACTAATCAAAGAAGATAGCTTACTATCTTACAAAACTTCTTCAAATAATGACCACCAAAACCATTTGGTTAAACAATAACTACTAAAAAGTCTGAGATTGCTACTACAACCTATTCAACTTATTATAAATCTTCCATATCATGATTATTGTACAAATATTTCATCTTATCCCCAACTCGATAAACATAGAGGAAGGTCTAAGCTTGGATTCATGACTATTCAAACGCTCTTAGATGTAACTTGCAAAGCTCATTTCAATCTGAGTGACTTCACTGCTTACTAACAACAATTAATTCTTTCACACACTACAGAGTTGGTAGTTTGAATCATTTTGAACCAGAGTAGCATAGATGAAGAGGCCTTTCAAGAGTTCATGATGTGGAACTCACTTCTCAATGTCATGGCTATATTGTATTATATAATAGCTGTGTCTAAACCACCTTAATGTGTCAAAATCACTTCATAGCAGTCATTAGAAAGGACAAAAAATGAATGCAATAGGAACAAGCTAGGATTTAAAGGATGTTGGATCTAATAATCCTTTCAAGCTTTGCACACTTACAAGGAAAAAGAATGACAGACATACCTATGCTGCTAAGGCTGCCGCTATGAGCACTAGTAAGCACACCATAAAGAGTATGGATTTAGTAGCGATGGAGCCTTGTGTTAACGGTATTTTGAGAAGGCTACAGAAAGCGCAAGTGCTGGATACTATTTTTTGGTGGATTACTATTTTGTGGAGCTTCATTGTATTACTTTGGGCACTTGTGTATTACTTTTTACTCATGGACATCATCAGACTATCATGGTTGTATTATTTTGTGAGAGCCGAGCCGGCTCACTCCCGTGCACATTGTATTTATCACCCGTAGTTGTATTTGTCGCACCCGCATGTGTTGCGTGGGTTGCGCACATGTAATTGTGATTAAAATAGTGTAGGCTTGGTCTATTTAGGCTAAGGTTCAAGCATGTTTCAAGGATTGACCGGCCTAAAGCCCACTATGTGGTTAGGATGCCCAAAGAGGGTGCAAACCCTAATTCACAGTTGTGGAAACCCTAAACGCAAAAGGGGCACAAACCCTAACCCTAACCCTAAACGCAAAAGGGGCGCAAACCCTAACCCTAACCCTAATTCTATGTCTATATAAGGGTGGGAGGTCTAAGTTGTATTCACCCCCTTTGGCACATTCATGTTGCAGAAGCTCTGTTAGTGCAACCATTCAATCTTTCTATTCTATCATCTTGCTTCCATTGTGTTGAGAGTGACTGAGAGGGAGAGAGTGAGAGGTGTGTTGAGCGAGGGACTGAGGGAAGGTGAAGCTCTTCGTCGTCTTCTTGCTTTTCTCGTCGTCTCTACTAGCTCTTCGACTCGTTGGTGTGCTTGGTGGTGGATGTGAAGGAGCGACGGCATCGGATCATGTTGATCGTGGTCATGGAACTATCTTTGAGCCTTTGAAAGGTAAGTTAGGTGAGTTCACTACAGCTCGAGCTAGTCTTGTGTTCTTGCTTCCTTGGGTTGGAGAGGAGAATGCTTGGTTAGCTAGAGCGGAGCGTGAGAGACAAGGTGAGAGATTGTCGCCAATGTGAATTGCAGCTTCTGAAAGAATAGAAGTCCATCCAAAGTCCCGACTGTTGGTGCATTTGCCTCAACACCTTGCTCACAAGAAGCCAGCTCCTTTCAGCCTGCCATAGCTTCATAGCTTGCATAATCAAGAAGTCTACAAGAATCGCATACATCTACATTCATTCAATCAATCATTAATCCATCAAAATTAGTGTGACAAGCTACTAAGGTTTTATGCTCCCTTCTTGTCTCAAAGAGTCATAGTGCATATTAATGAAGAGTTGTGCCAAAGGATGGTCAAGAGTTAAGAAAAAAAATTCTTTTATCTATTTATACTATTCTACATCTACATCTACACTCTACACTCTCTTATTGTGAGATATACCTAGTCTCTAATCAAAGATGACATTTCCTATGTGGCATGTCCCAAAAAATTCGAGCCCAAGCTTCTCATGTCTGGTGCTAGTCCTACATCCATAGAAGATAAATGAGTTCTTAATCAAGAGCTCCATAGCTAATCTTAGGGGGGGAGGTCTAATGCGCATCTCTTAAACATCAACCTATGTTTATGTAACCTTAACTTAGCAAACATAGTCACTCAGATAGTCTTTTGTAATACACCAAGCAATTGTTGGAGTACACCTAATATATATAAATCTATTCTAGGTGCCATTCTCTATAGTATGAGGCCCATTTGACTTGCCTAAGCTTCCACGAACTTGTCATAGGGTGAAACCTATCTCCTTGAAGGAAAAATGAATCTCAAGGGTTATTGTAGTATCTCTATTTAAGCCTAGTCTCCTACTTGGAACTTCAATTGTTCCTAAGTTCAAATTGATGGTTTATCAAGGTCTTAGATTTCCTCTAGCCCTAACCTCCTACTAAATTTAAAGTGTCTTCTATAACAACTTCTGCAAAAGCTGCAAGAAAATTTTTCTTAATGAAGGATATTAGATGAAATTTCTCTAAATGTATAGGCTCCTAGGTTTCTTTTAAACTAAACTTTATTAAACTATATTCATTTTCAATGCTTCATAATAAGGTTAATGCCATACTAGTTTGATCTAGCCTAAAGACCTACTATTTTATTAACCAATCTTTTCCAAGGACAAGGCCCTATTGGATACGGATCATTAAGGTAATGTCAAGGCTATTCAACTTTGTCAAGCCTAGCTCCCCCTTTTTTGTTCAAATTAATAGCTTACTACACCTCAATCTATCAACTTTTCTTCTCAAAAAAGGCTAATCATTTAATCTAACATTCCATTGAGCATAACTTCCTTAGGAGAAGTGAAGTATTTAACCCAAAATTTTGTCATGCATAAGATTTAATGATAGGTTTCTTTTGGCTATTAAATAATCATTCTATTGTTCCCTTTAATAATACTTCAACTTATCCATTCATAGTAAGAAAACACCCACTAGTTGCATCCATTCATTGCATCTCAATGTTTCCGCACTAAGACCATGCTCTATGTATCCTGTAATTAGCACATTCCTAAAACAAGAATCTCAAATAAGAAGCTTATTTTACACTTTTTGTGCTTCTACAAGAAGCCCACATTTGCTACACATATCAATCAAAACATACCAATGTGTTAGTAAGAAGAACTTCTTTGTCCATCCCTATTTTGAGTAGCTCTACACAAAACATTTGGCCTTTTTCTATCACTTCCAAGGTGATACAGGATTCCAAGCTGCAAGCATATATCACTATTCAAGGAGACACCTTATCCAACTACATTTGCTAAAAACAATTGAGTGATTCCTCACCAAGCCCATGTTTTGCTACATAGGAAACTATAGATGGGAAGCCATAGACATCAATTGTCCTTTTAGTACTAAGGTGTGTTTGCCTTCAATCTTTTGTGGCAAAATCACATCTTTGAGTACATGTAAAAAATCTCTAGGTGTTGAGATAGCTATGCTCTAATGGCTTCTAAAGGCTATTTCTCCTCTGATGAAAGAAAAAATGGAAACAAAAAGAGAGGTTGATCCTTGAGCAACACATTATTAACATTGTAAATGTAGGCCCAACCTGCAAAGACCATCACAAGGGTTTCAAGCTTCAGAGGAGCCTTCATTTTGCACTCGTTGTGATCGTCCTGAAGACTATGAGATTTCATATCTTCTACCTCCATGCTTGTGATGAGAATGGCTCAATAGCTCCAAAGACGTAAGCTAGAACTTTAGATGATCTCAATAGTCAAGAGAGCCTAGGAAAACTTGTGCATTAGAGTATAAGACAACAATGCCTTCCTAGCAACAAGCGCAAAAGACGCACATCTTTGTGTGGTTAGCCATAGCTAAATCAGAAGAGAGAAATGGGAGGGGTGAAAAAGAATAGAGAGGGACTACTGTAAGGATGGGGAAGGAGAGAATGAGAGGGAAGAAATGGAGGAAGTAAAATATGTGATTTCTCCTCTAGTAGGGCAACAAATGACTTGGCCTTAGCATAGGCTTTGAGGGAAATTAAAGTATGGTTGTTAGGTTGTAAATGGTCCTCTTGCATCTAATGATAGAGGTGGAATGCATGTTATAGATTCCTACCATCGATTATAACCAGAGATGAGGGCGGTCCATGAATAGAGGTTGTGATGAGGGAGCTAATCGAAGGATGGTCCATAAAGTTAAATGATAATAATCATTAATGCCCATAGCCTTCATCTGTAAAGTTGTGATACCAAGGTTGATTTTCCAAATCTCTAGGCCAAATTTTGGTAGCATCTCATTTCTATATGCACTTTTTGTATAGAGCTAGTGGCACATGCCCAATCCAATGTGGCCAACACTTCTTCCTACCCATTTTTTGCAAATGCTTGAGAAATGGATGTAATGATGAGGGAATGCAAACATTGTATTTTTCAAATCTTGGGTCAACTAAATTATAAATGTCATCAATTGTCAAAGAGGCTTTAGCAATGTTGGTGGCTACTACCACTTTCTTTATTCCTAGAGAAGCTGGTCGAAAATTCCCATCTATATCTCACTAGGGAGGGCACAATAGAAAGGGAGAATGATTAGCGCAAGAACATAATTTGGGCTAGCCATTTCATCCTTCCATATAGAAGCTAGCAAGCTCTACCATTTTCTTCCTAACTAATCAAATGTGTGCACATGCATGTGTGCCCCCACCCCACACCTCCCCTCATGACACTTTCCCCCCTCCACCCCAATTGTGCCTCTGAAAATATTTGAATAAAAAGACCCATAATGTAAATTTACATTGAGCACATTTAGAAAACCCTTTTGTTTTTAGAAAACTATAATTCAACATAGTAAATATACCCTTTCTTTTGAACTTATGTGGTATCTTACATGTTCTATAAGGTGGAGCCCCGGGATCTTACCAACATGGAATCCAACATCTTTCTATAAGTTTAGTATATCTCTTTTGAGGCTAGTTATGCCAAAGGTTTCCATAGAGCTAGGCTTAGTATGTTGATGCTTATTGTAGGGCATTGTCCTTATGCAAAACAGGATCCTTTTCTTTTGTTTTTTGCAATGTACATGCATCAAAAACTTGTGGAAGAAGATGCACAAATGGCATAGTACAATTGGCTCCTAATTTCCATAAGTATTGAGCTAGGTCACATGGTGCTACATACTCAATTATTGATAAATATAGCTACTTTTATAATGCTTGGTGCATCACCAAATAACCATTAGAGGAGTAAGGATAAGATTTTTGCAAAAGTTTGTAAAAAAGTATGAGAGAAAATATTGTATTATTGCATGACTAATTAATTTAAGTGTTTTTTTTTGTGACCATTTCCATAAACTATTTGTAAATTTTCACAAAGTATATATTCTTGAAATGGCTATTTGTAATTTCCTAGTATGAAATGTGGGGAATTGAAATCCCTAGTTATGTGGCCTATAATTCCCTGCTATGTTATGTGAGAAACATGATTCCCTAGTTAGATGACCTAAAAATCCCTACTTTAAGTTGTGGGGAATAAAATTCCCTAGTTATGTATAAGCAATTCATAATGCATCGCTAGGATTTCCTACCATGAGATGTAGGGTATGTAATTCCCTAGTTATCCATAGGGAATCCATATATACATGCCTAGGGCCAAATAGAGAAATTCCTACATTCTAAGATTTTTCCTATGTAGGAACACTTCAGAAGCTCCTTGTGAGTGATGTACTTATGCGTGTAGTGCATGTGAAGTTGAAGGGCTCTCCTTGTACTAAAAATAGGATTATGGAGTCATTGTGTATCTAATGTCATAGTGTTAGAAGAGCTAATTTTAGATATAAGAGTCTATATATCATCGATAAAGGTTAATAATCTAGGTTTACTTCCAAAGGGAGCATTTTGCAAAGTGTGTGTCAAGATGTCAAGATCAACAAGAACTAATACTCACATACTTTGATGACCATGTCCTCATTCACATCACATGCATTCACATCACTTTATAACTAGGCATCAATTAGTCCATTACCATAGTTGATACTTGTATTGTTATATGATTCTAGTCACATTTTTGGCATGCTTAGCCTTTGTTCAAGAGTTAGTGACCATTAATTTTGAGTTTCATAAGGTTTTAGAACTTTACAAACCTTGTCAATTTCATAAATAGATTGCAAATGTGGGGTGTGTTAGAGAGTATGTGTAAACTATTATGTGTTACAGGTACTGCATAGTTTATGCACGTGCAGTATGAAGATCATTATAGTTGATATCACACTTAACTTAGCATGTTTCCATTTCCAATGTTAGAAAGTTTCTTGGATTATACTACACAATTTCTAAGGGTTTTAATGGTATTATCCATGATAAGCTTAATAAGCATAACTTCCATTCTTGGAAGTTTAGATTGACAAATTTCCTTATGAGTATTTAAGGTTATTGAGAGAATATTGACAGACACAATGTAGAGGCTCTAGAGTTTCAATCGAAAAATTTCCTTATGAGTTTTTAAGGTTATTGGGACAATATTGAAGGAGACAATGTAGAGGCTCTAGTGTTACCAAAGAAAAATGCTATATGTGAGTAGACAAAGATATTCAAGGAATGGAAGTAAGGTGCTTGGAAAGTTATCTTTTGGCTTTCCATCATTGTTTTAAACAACATGATTTAGAATATACAAGATGTAGATAATAATGTAGAAGTATGGAATAACCTAGTCAAGTTGTTTCATGCAAATACAAAACAGTGAGTTAAAAACCATCAAGCCTAGCAATCTCTCCATTCATGATGATACATTGAAGGTTAAGATTATTCTTCAAGCTCTTAGCTCTATCAAGGGAAAATTCAAGAATGATGATATAGTACTTGCATGTTTGGATGATCTAGTTGAGGACTATGAGTAGGTTGAACCTTCCTCAATATGAGAAAAATCATTCCTGATTTGGAAATCTAATATTTATGATGTTGTTAGAAGAGAAAACCTTGGGTCTAGTTGGGTCTTCGTTATAAAGCAAGCACAACCCAAGATAGATGGTCTACTCTAATACTAGTAAAGGAAGAGTTAATGGTTGTAGAGGCCAAGGTGATGTATGGAAAAATTTAGAGGTAGCCTTATGACTCCTAGTATCAATCACATATAGGTACTAGAGTTCTATCTTGAGGCCAATAGAGCCATAATGGATATTGTGGGCATGACGGAGTTTATGATAACAAATAATTTAGTAATTTTGGTAAGAAAATTCATATAATATATATGACTATGTAGAAAGGAAAGGAGGTTGAGATAATAAAATGGAAGAGGGAAATATAATAATTATATGTCTACTAGTAGTAATCAAGCTAGTGACAATTAGAAGTCATGTATTATGCAATATATGATGAATGCGATGAATATACATGCGACACTAGTGAGTGATCATATATGGGATTTGGATTCAAGTGCCTCTAATGAAATGAATGTCATGGAGAATAGAGTGATGAAAAAATCCTAAAACAACTACTCTTGTGAAAGCAGGCAACAATACTACAACAAACGCAATTGCTCATGTTGAGTGTCTCATGATCTATATAGGATGGAAACGTTAAGGGTATGATTAATATAACTCCATATTCAGGATTTTGGGAATTTCCCATCAATATGGGAAAACCAAATCAAAATGGATTTCATGAATTTTGGGAATTTCATTAATTTGGAACTTGGTGCAATTGAACATATTACTACTTATGGTTGCTTCCAAGAGATTGAAAAAAACTCAAAAAGGTGGTGTTAATAAACCCCTTAGTTTTAATACCCTTGAAAATATTCAAGGAAAATCTTCAATCGATGGATTCTTAAAGACTTTCTTTAGCCTTCAATACAACCTTTGGGGAAATTTTAAAATTTTTGGGAGATTTTGTACCTTTATTTATCCAAGAGAAGACAATGCTATCTATTGTTTCCCATCATTCAAGATCTCTTTTGTTGCACATCCAATATTTATCCCAACAATTAAAATACACCTCTGCATCTGTAGCATTTTGACGACTACAAACTGGTGCCCAATATTGTATATGTACCTTGTTGAAGTTTTTGGAATTTCTATTTGTATCGACCTCACTTTGTGCAACACCAAGCCATATTGGATATACTGGATTTGAAGGTCTAACAAGCATAAAGTCATCTTTCTTAACATCAAGCGTTGGTTCAAATGTATGTTTGGGTCATTTGCTCAGAGGACCACAATAGTGATCATTCAACTCTTCCAATCCAATGAAGTCATCTGCATTATCTACATCTATATTGGTTACATCACTTTGTGTTCTTGGCCAAAAATCTATGAAAAATAAATCTTCTTGGACATTTGTAGTTTGAAGAGCATAGATCATATGTTTCCAATAATCAATCTTTGGTGTTATAAACTTTGTAAACTTTGCTTTAGGTCCTTGTACATTTGACCATCTTTCCCAATACTTCAAATAATATTTAACTTCACTTACTACTCCTTGATGATCCTTAACGTACTCAAACATGGGCAGCAACATTGGAACACCCTTTGGAAGAGTAGGCTTTCCTACAAGGTCTCGCTTCCATAATTCAATGCCACCTTCTCTTGGTAACCGATTCGGGGACTTTGGATGCATCTTGTATTGCATGACAGGTGTATCTCCTTGCATATAAAACCAAAATTGAAGAGGTTTTGAGTGACCAACAAGTGTATCTTTCGAATCCCACAAGTATCCCTCAATGTATCTCTTAAAGGCAGGCACATGTGTCAATAAGAAAGGTGTAGGACTTGTCATCTAGTATGATTGAAAATGCTGCATAAGATGAGGGAAAGTGAAGGTCATGCTCGTCCTTAGCTTCTTTGAAAATTTGCTGAACATTGCATCGATGTCTTCATGTGTATGACCCACCATGAGAAACCCAAGATGGATAATCTTGAATGTTCCTCGTGCAACAATAATGATAGATATGCAAAGAGATAGCGATTTTTGTTTTCTGATCCACAATTATTAAGTTGAAGTAGTAAGTTCTCTTGAAATCATTTGAAATGATGATGGTCATCCTATGGTGTATTATCTTCCATGCATGATTTATTTTGTACAACACCTTGATGGTGGTCTAGTGCTTTTTTCGAGTTGAGGGCATTTAGTAGCACAGAGGTTCATCTTGGCATTCCATCTACTTGTAGATCACCATTTGCATGCTTGTGTCGTCACTCCAAGTTCCTAAAGCACAATGATAATGAGGCAATTGTGAAGTTAGGATCATGAGGCCATAGATCGAGTGAGAAATGTCCATATCTACCTTCACCATGTCCATGTGTAATCATGCTTGTTAAAGAAATTGGTAGTTGAGTAGATCTTTCAGTCTCTTTTGATCAAATCCTTAACCTAGGGATAATGTCTTTTGCTGGTCCATTTTATCATGTATGATGCACAAATTTTTATCTGGATCTAATGCTGAGGCCAAGCGCCAACTGTAGTATATGTTCTGTCAACTTTGTTGATGTAGCATGTGACATTAACACTTCTTTAGAAACACATTTCGCTCTTGAAGACACTTTCTTGCTGCAAGTTGCTCTTTGATCTCTGAGAAAATAATACATTTGGAGAGCTCACTTGTCTTTGCTAAGGTTATATGATTGGACTCTATGTTCCAAATACGATTGAAGGTGGACAAGGACATTTGCTTACATCCAATACCACTCAATGTTGTATTTACTTCTACCCATATATCTACCTTCTTGTAAACGGATGACCAATTGTGTCTCCCTTGATCCATCTTGCATTGTTCTACTTGTTAGAAATCAAGCTCACCGTCAGTGTGTCTTTATCTATGACCAACATCTATGACAGTTAGAGTGTGCAGCTGTCTACATGTGACTACAATTAAATAAGTCGGGTTAGTAGTCAGTTAGTGACCTGTTGACTAGAGTTAGTCTATCTAGTCTACACTCATACTAAGTCACTTTATCTTTGTATTGTGTGTGTTTTTCAGTTTGGAGTGTGGAACATGAAGGAATGACTTTGAGAGCCTGAAGGCTCAGGACAATGGAGTTTCCCTCTCTCTCTCTCTCTCTCAACTTTGAACATGGTATCAGAGCCCTACTTGGTGGACCTCTTGGAGCAGGAGGGAGTGAAGATGATCTGCAGTTGAAGACTTGTGTCATTTTGTCAAACAGGCTGAATGCCATTGTAAACTGGAAGGTATGCATTGAGTGATTGCCTACTCTATGGGTCAAGCTGTAGGTTGTGGCTTGTTTAGAGCCTTGTGAAGGGGGTATTAAGCACTAGTGTGTGCTCCATCAGCATCAACCTCATCAAATCGAGCTGCTAGAGCAGAGGACAGATCTGCACAAACTGCGCCTGGTTCTGCAGACTTCTCAATGGGCTAAAAACATCACATACTAGTGATATGGAGTGGCTAAATGCTTGACAGGGACTAGTGGGAAGTACCTGAAGAGTACAAAGTGTGAATGCTTGTGTGAGAGCTCGCTTATGAGCTAAAAACAGAGATTATAGGTTTTTCATAAACACTGGTCTGTTGTATACAGTCACTACAAAGCATATATACTTGTCTGGCATGAGCTTGAAGCACTCATACATACCTAGAAGCATCACTGGAGCCAAGATCTATGTCAAGAAGCCATATGTACCAGATGTAATGCATTTGAGCTGAAGTTTCTCACTGGAATCACTCAAATCTGAAGTATGTTAGTGGCTGAAAACTATCATACATAGTCAATGACAAGCATTGCGTATTACTGAAGCAATACAAGTAATCTTGGGGGTTCTATCATCTATATAAATTGACCTATACATGTTGAATGTATGGAGGATTGAAGAAATCAATGAGCATAATTGAAAACTGAATTTTGAAGCTGAAGTAAATGCAGTCACACTGTCTTGGTTAATTACAAACAGCTCATGAAGGTTATGCCATTGGTCAATGAAGACAGGTTGTCTATGCCTACTCAGATGCTCATGTATTGAACTTGCCACTACAAAGTAAATGTATGACATGGTCGGAAGACATTTTGGAGCTTGTTATGCTGAATTTTGGTTGACTGCAACCTGCAATTAAATTTGTTGACACTTGTATGTGCTGGTTATGCACTGTTCTATGCCTCTATGCTCATGTCTTGACTGCCAAATGTACTAGCAGCTATCTGGGAGATCTTGGAACATGTATGACATGATTACCACTCACTTTTGGACTTGAAATTGCTGCTGGTTACTCACAATTTATAGTTTTCAGACCGCATGTATGTACCCTGGCAGTGAGGTTACAGAAGCTTAAGCTGAAGCAAACACATAGCTTATGTATTGACATTTATATCTACAGTTGAGACCACTTGTTTGTGGGTTGTTTTGGGGTGTCAGTGGGCTGAAATACCCTTTTTTTTTCTGCAATTTAGTGCAGAAACTGTCATAAACTGTTACGAACTGAACTTGGTCAGTCATACTTATTGGTCTGTAGGGAGTCAGGCACTTGATAGACAATCTATTGCATCATGGCTAATGCACATGGGACTGACAATATCACTCAGATAGTTGGAGAGAAGTTGGACAACAAGAACTTTGCAATATGGAAATTCAGAATGAAAAACTTTTTGATTGGCAGAGGTTATTGGGATCTATGTATAGGAGATCAGGCTGCTCCTGAGTTGCCTACACACAATCCAACAAATGAACAGAAAAGAGCCTGCAGGCTATGGAATGAAAGAGCATGCAAGGTGCTGCATTGGTTTTCTTTATGTATATCTGATGCTATGGTAATTCAAATCATTGGATGTGAGACTCCGAAGGATGCTTGGGACATACTGATGAAAAATTATGGAACCATGACACATGCGAGGAAGATCCAGTTGAAACAGCAGTTCAACAACATGTCTAGGAATGGCAAGAGCATCCAAGTGTATACCACGGAGATTAAGACCATAGCTGATCAAGTTGCTACCATTGGCTCAAGTGTATCAGAAGATGATATGATTGATGTTACATTGAATGGCTTAGGCAAAGAGTACAAAGCTTTTGACACTTCCATTTCTGTCAGAGAAGAGCCCCCTAGCTGGGAAGAGCTAGTTGCCTTGTTGCTGCATGAGGAAGTCAAACTTGGTTTGAATACAGGTTCCAGTGCATCTCAAAGTAGAGACACTATGTTATACTCTAGCCAACGTGGCAAAGGATCTAGAGGTCATGGTTCATTTCGAGGTCGTGGTGACACTCGTAATGCTTATGGACAGCAGCAACAGAGCAGAGTAATTGGCATGGTGCAAATACACAAGGCCAGCATGGATCTGGCGGGTTTAGAGGCAGGGGGAGATCACCCCGAGGTAGAGGTGGTGGACCTAGTTCATGGCAGTCATCCGATCAGTCCAACAGGGACAAGGATTGCCATTATTGTGGCCGGTATGGGCATATTGCATAGGATTGTTACAAGAAGTAGGGAGATATGAAGGCAAAGGGCAGACAACATGGGCACTATGCATCTTCCATTGGTGCTCATGATGAGCCAGTTGATATACTCTTTGCCATGCAGCATGTATCTAAAAATGCATCGAGACATGATAGAGATGACAGATGGTACATTGACTCTGGAGCGTCAAACCACATGACACCACATGGAGAGTGGTTTGATGAGATGGTTGCAGCTACACATGGTCATGTATGTACTGGGGATGACACCCAACATGACATAAAGCATAAAGGGATTGTTCCTCTTATCATGCCTGATGGCAAGAAGAAAGGCCTGCATGATGTATTACATGTACCGACCATAACAAAGAGTCTGTTGTATGTGGGTCAAATGGCAGAACAGAATTTGCAAGTGAGGTTTAACAAAGATGGGTGTTTCATTGAGGAGTATGGAAATGGCTGCAAGTTAATTGCCAAGGGAAGAAGGGATGGCAGGATGTTTACATTGGATGCGACCATTCCGGGACTTAAGGCAGCCATGTTTGCTCATGATGAGAGTGCCATTCGGGATGTAGAGATTTGGCACAAGCGGATTGGACATGTCAATGTACAAAAGCTAAAATCTATGCAGCAAAAGGAAGTAGTACTTGGATTACCTAAATTCAAGTATAATGATTTTGGTCATGTATGCCCTGCATGTCAGTTTGGGAAGTAGGCACGGTTTCTTTTCATGAGACATGTAAAAAACAGTACTAGGCCTTTACAGTTGGTGCACTCTGATGTCTGGGGTCCTTCACATAATGCTTCTTTTGATGGTGCATGGTATTATATCTCATTCATTGATGATTTTAGCAGGTACACTTGGCTTTATATTTTGAAGCATAAGGATGATGTGTTTGATGCATTCAAAGACTTCAAGAAGCATGGTGAAAATGAATTGGGATGTTACATATCATGCTTGAGATCATATGGAGGAGGTGAATATGTCTCAAATTACTTTGACAGGTATCTTGCAAAATATGGGATCAGAAGACAGCTCACATGTAGTTATACACCGCAGCAAAACGGTGTTGCAGAGAGGAAAAACAGGGTTTTGAAGGAGTCAACTAGAGCTATGATGAATGAAAAATGTCTTCCAAATGGTTATTGGGCTGAAGCAGTGATGACTACCGTCTATGTGTTGATCTCATAAGCAGAGATGTGGTATTTGATGAGTTAGCATCCTGGTATGGGAATCCTGTTGCAGTGCCTACTGATGACACACCTAGTATGAGTCATGCTGAAAATACTCCTGTAGAGAGTACTTCCATGAGTGGTCAGGCAGGTGATGTATCATCTACAGTGAGTCCTTGGACAGGACGATTGCAAAGTCACACTATTGCATCCACTGACATTGATATGTCAGTGAGGGGGAGAACAGATAAGGGAAAAGAAAAGGTTTTTGAAGATATAACAGGTCCACTCACTGCAGGTTATGATTCATCTAGCAGTGACAGCTTAGAAAGTGAATTGGGAATTCCGTCTGTTATGTCGCCAGGTGCTAGGCAGAGCCGTTATGTGCCGCCTCATGAGAGGCAAGCTCATAGTGAGCCATAGCTCAGGAGATCGGAGAGGGTCAGACAACCTGTTGACAGGTATACTTACACTGGATATTCAGCCCGTCATTATGCTTATATGACAAAAGTAACAGGTTTTAGATAACCAAGTAAGTTTGATGAGGCAGTTTGTAGATGAGAACTGGCATGTTGCTATGGATGAGGAATATTGAGCTTTGGCTGAAAATGGTACATGGGATTTGGTACAGTTGCTTGAGGGCAAAACACCTATTGGATGCAAGTGGGTGTATAAGGTAAAATGTAAATCAGATGGATCATTGGAAAGATATAAGGCCAGGCTGGTTGCAAAAGGGTATGCGCAGTAGTATGGTCTTGATTATGAGGATACTTTCAGCCCTGTAGCAAAGATGGCTGTAGTTAGAACTGTGATTGCTTTGGTAGAGCTAGAGGCTGGAAACTATGGCAGATGGACGTAAAGAATGCATTTCTCAATGGAGAATTACAGGAAGAGGTTTACATGGAATAGCCTGAAGGCTATGCACATCCAGAATTTCCAGTACATGTATGTCGGCTGAAAAAGGCACTATATGGGTTGAAATAGGCACCCAGAGCATGGAATGCTTGCATAAGCAGTTATTTGCAGCAACATGGTTTCTGATTGGGTGATGTTGATCATAGTCTGTTTGTGAAGAAGACATATAGTAGCTATTTTTTCCTAGTTGTCTATGTTGATGACTTAATCATTACAGGAGATGATGAAAATGGGATTGCTGAAATAAAGACATGTTTATAGGCTGAGTTTAAGGTCAAGGACCTTGGAGAGCTGAAATATTTTTTGGGATTGAGGTTGTCTCTACACCTCAAGGCATATGGCTACTACAGAAGCAGTATGCTCATGACATGTTATAAAAATATGGTATGGCTGATTGCAAGCCTATGGATAGGCCTTTGGAGCAGAATGTCAAGTTGCAGATTGATGTTGGGACAGAGATTGAGAATGTTACTATGTACAGACAGATGGTAGGCAGCTTGATCTATCTCACGATCACTAGACCTGACTTGAGTTATGCTGTGGGGCTGATCAGTTAGTTCATGCAAAAGCCTCGCAAACCACACTTGGATGTAGTCAGGAGAATTCTGAGATATGTAAAGAGTACCACAGATCATGGGCTAATTTATGCATATGGGAAACCCCTTGACTTGATGGGGTACACTGATGCTGACTGGGCTGGTTGCACGTATGATAGGAGGTCAACCAGCGGCTATGCATTTGGATTGGGAAGTAGCATGATCAGTTGGCAGAGTAAGAAACAGCCTACAGTTAGTTGCATTGTCTAGTACGGAAGCAAAGTATCATGGTGCGGCCTTAGCGGCCTATGAAGCTAAGTGGTTACAGAAGTTGCTGAATGACTTGGGAGTACACTTGGACAGCAAAGTCAAGCTATACTGTGACAATTTGAGCAATGTTATGTTAGCAAGCAATCCTGTTTATCATGCAAGATCAAAACACATTGAGGTTCACTACCATTTCATCAGGGAAATGGTTTTAGCAGATCAGATTGACTTGGAGCATGTGAAGATTGAAGACCAGGTAGCAGACATCTTTACTAAATCACTTGGTAAAGATAAGTTCATTCACTTTAGACAGCTACTTGGAGTGATGCAAATGATTTGAGTTTTGTTTTGAGCTTGAGGGGGAGTGTTAGAAATCAAGCTCACCATCAGTGTGTCTTTATCTATGACCGACATCTATGACAGCTAGAGTGTGCAGCTGTCTACATGTGACTACAATTAAATAAGTCGGGTTAGTAGTCAGTTAGTGACCTGACTAGAGTTAGTCTATCTAGTCTAGACTTACACAAGGTCACTTTATCTTTGTATTGTGTGTGTTTTTCAGTTTGGAGTGTGGAACATGAAGGAATGACTTTGAGAGCCTGAAGGCTCAGGACAATGGAGTTTCCCTGTCTCTCTCTCTCCCAACTTTGAACACTACTCTTATGTGGAATTTGCTCTGCATTCTTCTTAACAAAGTCTCTAAGGATGGCTCTTTCCATCTCCGTGTGATCCCAAGCTGCTCTTATTACCCCCTTGTTTCCATGCATTGCCCTCCTCACGCCATGCTCAAATTGTGTTTTGCACCTGTAAAAAGATGTCTTTGGGATTCCATGAATCTCATACCATGCCCTTCCACATACCACTTGTCCATTGAAGATAAAGATGTACTTCCTTGTTTCCAAGTAATCAATCCTGCATGATGATTCAAACTTGTCATAAACATAGTTTGTGTAGTCTTCAAATTGCAATCCCCAAAAGTATTTACGTAATTGTTGCATTGCTTCTCTATCAACAAACTGACAACACTTTTCTTGGCAACAATGAATCATGGAAACCTGTGAAATGGAGTCCATAGAAGTCCTCAAGTTTGCACCTTTAGAGGCAATAATTCGAGGCTTTCTATTGACCATACAATATGATCTCTTCTGAACAAAAATTGATTTTTTTGCAGAAACATAATCTTCATTGGTATGTTCCATGTTTTTTGCACAAGCATCAGTAGAGACAAATTGCATGTATGATTGTTTTAGTAGTAGTGATGTTCCATCATCAAAGGTGACTTGTTTAATAGGCCAACTTTCCAAAGTGACATAGTGAAGGTTGTTATCTATGTATATTCCTGTGGTTTGATCAAGGGCTTTATCTATCACCACACCAACATCATCTTCTCCTAGCAATTCAAAGTTTATCACATCATATGGAAAAGCCAATAATATAACCCATGTCCCAACACACACAGTGTTGCCTTCTATCCATAGCGTCACTCTATGTTCTCTCCAACTTTCACGAATGCTAAGCACATCAATATCCTCAGAAGGTAGGACATGGTTTGATTCGTAATCATCTCCTCCGTTATGAATTGTTATTGAGTTTGAAACAACCATCACATCTTTCTTTTCCCATTTTGCAAAACCACCTACAGCTTCATGAACTTCATTGCATCAATTGTTGGGAATGGCAAATATGCTGCTACATTTAAACATTTATCAATAGCCACTGAAATGTATCCATCTTCAAGTGTTTCTCCATGGCATATCTCATTTGGATGTATTGCATGCGCTCTCCCAAGTGCAACAATCTCATGATCAACTAGCAAATTCACAGTTTCTCCAAAATAAAATTCGTTATTCATGATACCTGTACAAGTGAGACAATGGAGATTTTATTATTTGTATGTTGTCACCTCTCAGAAAGAAGAAAATAGTAATGAAATTGCTAAATACAATGAAGTATCAAATTTCATTGAAACGAAAAAAGTACTTAAATATTAGATAGAATGAGTCCAACTTCCATAATAGAAAGTATTAATGGAAACATCATACAGAAAGGGGATAGATTTGACCATATGGCCAAAAACAAACTTTCTCATGAACTATGCCACCCTATAGTAAATAAGAAACTTTTCTTATATTAATTTTAGTTTCCCTTGATTTTACTTTATTTTATTAGCTACTCTTTGAGTAAGCAAAAACTTCATTGTGTGTTCTCATTGGGAAAAGATATAGTAGATGTTCAAAAATTGTACTATATCTATTCAACACGAGAACAATGATTAAAATTATTTATAATGTGTATAGGAAAAGATTTAGCCACCTAGTCAAAAATCTATTGTATGTATTCCATACCATAGCAAATATAAAAATTATTTGTAATCCCCATAGGGGAAAACATAGTCAAATGATTGAAACCTTTGTTGTATGTATTTCACATGATAAAAATGATAAAAGTTCATTGTGGTCTCCATAGTAGAATATTTAGCCAAACGGTCAAAACTCAAGCCAAATACATACAACAAGGATAAAAGTTCATTTTGATATTTATGGAAAAAGATTTAGCCAGATGGTCAAAACCTCTATTGCAACTATTTTACACAAGACTTAGGATTAAAATTCTTTTTGATATCCACAAGAAAATATTTAACCATACGGTCAAAACATGTATTTAACCTAGATGATAGTAAGGATAATATTTATTTGTGATGTCCATAGAACAAGATTTAGCCAAATGTTCAAAGCCTTTATTGTATGTCAACAAGGATAAATAATCTATGTGATCTCCATTAGAAAATATTTGATCAAATGATCAAAATCTTTATTTCATGTATTCCACATGACAACAAGGATAAAGATATTTTATGAGAAACTTTGACCTTGTGCTTAAATATTGAAACCACAATGACCTCTAAAGAATAGGAGATTTTATTCCCTTTGACACACAAAGATTGAGAAAATTTTAGCATCAATTAGAAGCTATTTAAGAAGGAAATATAATTTTTATCATGGTTAAATATTTATAAATCTTATACTACCTACTTGTTGATAATAGTAAAATGCATCATATTACATTTTATTTTTAAGTTATACTATTTTACTCTAAATCATGTTATATTAGTATATCGTACTATGTGCATATTATGGAATATATTATCAAAATATATTTTAAAAATATATATATTAAATTAATTTACTAATAATTAATAAATATAATTTAAATATATTAAATCATATTTTGTAAGATTATATATATTTAATGTATCTAATATGTAATGTGTAATATCATTGAGGATTTTGAAGCCACCTTAGTGATAGTTTGAGAGTAGAATCTCTAGTAGGGTAGGATAGAGAGTATGTAGGCAAAATCTCTAGCTGTGGAAATAGGGGGCAATATCTCAATGGTGGATTCTTAAGGAGGGGTGAGGAGGGAGGAGCTGGTCTAAGAGAAATGCCCCTGGTGAGAGTTTGAGGGCAATGTCTTCCTCGGTGGAGGTTTGGAATCAATGCCCCCAATAGTCGGGGTTTCGAGATAGCGCCCGCTATAGGGATTTGGAGGCAAAGCTCCCAATGGGGGGTTTGAGCGGTAGGGCCCCTTGGTGGGGGTATGTGGGCAACACCCCTAGTAGGGGGTTGGGGGTAGTGTCCCTAATGGGGGTTTGGGGGCAACACCCCTAGTGGGGGTCCGGAGGCAGTGCCCCTGCTGGGGATTTGGGGGGGTAGCGCCCCCTTGTGGGGGTTTGGGGGCAACGCCCCCAGCAGGGATTCGGGGGCAGTGCCCCCGGTGGGGGTTTCGGGGCAACTGTAATAGATAAAAATTAAAAAATAGACAAAAAAATAAGATCTAAATCTACTCTTATTCCATAACAAGTTATGGTTATTCGAATAATGTGATACATTAAATGATTCGTTTCATGAGTCGGTCTTTACAACTAATCATGATGTTTTTCAAAATGAGTTTCTCTTCCCCTCCCTCTCTCTTCCACACAACTCTCTAACTTGAGTGTTTTCTCTATTGCGTTTTTAGAGTTGCAAGTTTTGCATCTCTGATTCTCTGCATTTTTATCTCTGCTCTGTTGACATATCGAGCTCCACTCGTGATACGCCAGGGAGACCGTTGTGCATTTATGTCACCGACGTGTTAGTTGCAGACGCGGTTGGTACACCGCCCCTGAATAATAGCTACACGATAGCTATCCTTATCTACTCTAGTTTGTGGCTCAGTTAGTATGCCACCTTAGTTAGTTGAGTTTGGTTTGAGACCCATATATACAGGGTTCTTCTATTTCTTTGTAAGAGAGTTCTTTTTGGCTTACACAACTAAGAAGAGAAAAACTGTTTTCAGCCTCCACCCTTGTGTGTCTTCCCCCATTGTGCAAGCAAGAAAGCTTCAAGCGAGACTCCTTCCTTCTCTCCCACAATCTTGACATGGTATCAGAGCCTTATTCGTGGTAAGGAGCTCAAGAAAGCAAGCCAAGCTCGTGGTGGTCTGGTAAGAGGAGCAGTGTTGCTTTCATTTCCTGTTTTGGGAGCAGATCTCTGCAGGTAGTACAGCCGGAAATTGCAGGAGTGCATTGTCAGAAGTTCTGCAGACGGAAGTTTTCTGCACGCACTCAAGAAAAGGCTCAGTTTTATGCTGTGCGACCACTGTTCTACAGGTCGGTGAAAAGTTACTGTAGAAATTGCATCGTATGCTTGTGCGCAGAGACATTGGGAGTTTCAGAATCATCCTTGGTTCCTGTTTATGCAAAATCGTCACTAGGAAGTGACTGTGTGGTCAAATACCACTTTCGCCAGTTTTGCAGATTTGCCCTTGTGAGGGTGAAGCTGTGTTTTTTGCAGTGACAGAATTTCTTGCAGTATTCTGTAATGGCGTCTGATTCTCTTTCACAGATTGTCACTGAAAAGCTTGACAAGAACAACTTCCAGGCATGGAAGTTTAGAATGACGAATTTCCTTATGGGAAAAGGATATTGGGAATTTGTTGCAGGAAATGAAGAAGAACCAGTTCTTCCTGATGTTCCCAATCAACAACAAATGCAGGCATTTAAAACATGGCATGAGAGAGCCAGGAAAGTTATGTATTGGCTGTCTATCAGTATTTCAGACTCTATGATTGTGCATATTCAGGATGCAAGTACGCCAAAGGAGGCATGGGATACTTTGTCAAAAATGTATAGCACAAATACGCAAGCCAGGAAGATGCAGCTCAAGCAAGAGTTGCATAATGTGCAAAGAGAAAGTATGAGCATCAACGACTACCACATGAAGGTGAAGAAGATTGCAGATGCACTTGCTTCCATTGGGTCGCCAGTGGAAGATGATGATTTAGTTTCCGTGACCTTGAATGGTCTAGGAAAGGATTATGCACAGTTTCGGACATCCATTTCAGTTCGTGAAAGATTTCCTGATTTTGAGGAGTTGATTGCTCTTCTAATTTCTGAGGAACAGAGAAATGGTGGTGCATCTTCTTCAGGAGGAACTTCAAAAGAAGCTGTCTTCTACTCAAATGCTGGAAGAGGTAGAGGCAGAGGTAGAGGAGGCCGATTTGGAGGCCGTGGCAGAAATCAGAATATGCAGCAAACTCAAGAAAACCAGTCCTATGGAGGAGGACGTGGTAACTCTAGAGGCAGGGGGAGCCAAAGAGGTCGTGGTGGATGGCAAAGAGGCCAAAATGCAAACAGTAATGTTGAATGCTACTATTGTGGTAAAATGGGTCATATGGCTAAAGACTGCTATAAAAAGCAGAATGACATCATGAATGGAAAACTGCAACAAGGGAATTATGCATCTTCTAGTAGACAGGGTGATGACAGAAATGAGCATTTGTTCATGGTGCAGCACATGAACAATTCTATGACAAGTGCAGAAGAAAGCAATGATGTATGGTATGTTGACTCAGGTGCATCAAACCACATGACAGGTCATGCAGAATGGATGGAGGATGCAAGGAAAATGGAAAAACCAGGATTTGTGGAGACTGGTGATGATACTGCACATCCTATTGTGCAGATTGGAAAAATTCCCTTGTCTATGCAGGGTGGGAAAAAGAAATACCTGTCCGATGTATTTCATGTCCCGAATATTACCAAGAATCTGGTTTCAGTGGGTCAAATGGTTGAACAGGGCTTGCAGGTCAGATTTAATCCTCATGGATGCTTTGTTGAGGATATGAAAAATAAAGGTCGCTTGATAGCAAAAGGAAAGAAGAAGGGCAGAATGTTTACATTGGATGCAGACATGTCTGAATTGAGTGCAGCAATGTTTGCACATGGGACCGGTGTAGTTGCAGATATTGATATCTGGCATAAACGCATTGGTCATGTTAATGTACAGCGACTTAAATCAATGCAGGCCCAAAATATTGTTGCAGGATTGCCCAAATTCAAGGTTGCAGAAATGCATAAGGTATGTGAAGCCTGTCAGTTTGGAAAACAGGCAAGGAAACCATTTCCTAGACATGTTCAAGAGAGTGAGAAGCCATTGGAATTAATTCACTCTGATGTGTGGACAACTAAAGTTGCATCTCTTGGAGGCTGTCATTATTTTGTCAGTTTTATTGATGACTATAGCAGAAAAGTTTGGGTGTATTTTATGAAAAAGAAAAGTGAAGTTTTTGGGCATTTCAAAACTCTTAAAGCTATGGTTGAAAAAGAAACAGGCTTGCAGATAAAATGCCTAAGGTCAGATGGAGGGGGAGAGTACCTCTCAAATGAGTTTGCAAAGTTCTTGCAGGAGCATGGCATAAAGCAACAATATTCATGCAGTTATACCCCACAACAAAATGGAATTGCAGAAAGGAAAAACAGGCATATTGGAGAGGTATCTCGTGCCATGCTCAATGAAAAAGACTTGCCAGATTTTTATTGGGCTGAAGCAGTTGCTACAGCAGTCTACATAATGAACAGGACTCCCACTGCAGCAATACATGGAATGACTCCAGAGGAGAGGTATACTGGTAGGAAACCAGATATTTCTCATTTGAAAATTTTTGGTTGCATTGCCTATGTACATGTGCCAGATGAGCTGAGATCCAAGTTGGATCCAAAAGCTGAGAAGTGCATCTTTATTGGTTACTCTCTGCAGCAAAAAGGGTATAGATGCTATAACCCTTCTACTCGTAAGTTTACAGTGAGCAGAGATGTTGTTTTTGATGAGATGAGTAGCTGGTATAGACCAGTAAATGTGATTGATGATGAAGATGCACAAAATGGTAATGCTACACAGAATTCACAGCAGCAGTCACAAAATATTAGTGGACCTGGAGCGTCCTCTAGCAGTGGTTCACATTCTTCGCCATGGACAGGCAGATTGAGATCAGGAGAATCTTCTCAAAGCAATGCAGATAGTGGTATGCAGGTATCACGAAAAGGAAAAGAGAAGGTTGATCAGCCCATGTTTGATGTGAATGCAGGTCACTCTTATGTGGATGGTGAATCCAGTGGCTCAGAACAGAGCATTGATGATGAGTTGGGTATTCCTTCTATTGTTACACCTGGAGTAAGGAAGACCAGGGATGTTTTGAGAGCACCTGGGAGTGAACCTACTTTGCGCAGGTCTACAAGAGCTAGGTATCCTGTGGATAGGCTGAAATATGATGGATTTACAGCCATTCACTATGCATATATGGTCAAAGTGATACAGGAACCAGAACCCACATCTTTTGAGCAAGCCATGGGAAAAGAAAAATGGGAGAAAGCCATGGATGAAGAAATGGATGCCTTGGAAGCAAATGCTACATGGGAGTTAGTACCTTTGCCTAAAGGTAAGAATGCAATTGGCTGTAAGTGGGTTTATAAGGTGAAGCACAATGCTGATGGTTCTGTGAACAGATACAAGGCAAGATTAGTAGTCAAGGGGTATACACAAACATATGGCATTGACTATGAAGAAACATTTAGTCCGGTTGCAAGGATGGCAACCGTAAGAGCAGTCATTGCTATGGCTGCATCAAAGGGATGGTCTTTACATCAGATGGATGTAAAGAATGCCTTCTTGCATGGTGATTTGCAAGAAGAGGTCTATATGGAGCAGCCACCAGGTTATGTGCATGCTGTTCATCCTGAGTTTGTTTGCAAGTTGAAGAAAGCTTTGTATGGCTTGAAGCAAGCACCTAGAGCATGGTCTGACAAGATAGGACAGTATCTTGTCACTATTGGCTTTCAGATTTCCAAGGCAGATTTCTCACTTTATGTGAGAAAAACAGAGAAAGGTATTATGCTACTTGTCATTTATGTTGATGATTTGATTATGACAGGTGACAGTGATGAAGATATCCTTCATGTGAAAATGCTATTGAAGCAGAAGTTTGAGATGAAGGATTTGGGAGAGCTGCGTTATTTCTTGGGCATTGAGGTGATTAGGTCACCAAGTGGGATACAGCTCTTGCAGAGGCAGTATGGATTGGACATGCTGTCCAAATATGGGATGACAGGCTGTAAGCCTATTTCAGTTCCTTTGGAGCAGAATGTGAAGCTGAGCGCAGATGCAGGTGAGCTTCTAGAAGACCCTACTATGTACAGACGCATGGTAGGAAGCTTGATTTATATGACTATTACCAGGCCAGATTTGAGCTATGCTGTTGGATTGGTAAGTCAGTTTATGCAGGCTCCAAGGAAACCACATTTGGATGCGGCTAGACGCATACTTAGGTATGTGAAGTCCACATTGCAGTATGGACTATTTTATGAGACTGGGGTTCAGATACAGCTGCATGGATACACTGATGCTGATTGGGCTGGTAGTATTTCTGATAGACGATCTACCAGTGGATATGTGTTCTCTTTTGGGAGTGCTGCAGTCACTTGGAGCAGCAAGAAACAGCCTACAGTTGCCTTGTCGAGCACAGAGGCTGAGTACAGGGGTGCAGCAATGGCTGCATGTGAGGTAGCTTGGTTGCATAAGCTACTTTATGATATGCATCAGTCTACAGATGGGCCAGTTGTCATTTATTGTGACAACATGAGTAGTATACACTTGGCAAATAACCCAGTCTATCATGCTAGAACAAAGCACATTGAGGTGCATTATCACTATGTGCGAGAGAGGGTTTTACTAGGTCTTATTGATCTAGTTTATGTCAGCACAGAAGATCAGGTAGCTGACATATTTACGAAGGCATTGGGTGCAGAGAAGCTGCGCAAGTTCAGAGACCTGCTTGGTGTGCAGGAATTGGGATTGAGCTCGAGGGGGAGTGTTGACATATCGAGCTCCACTCGTGATACGCCAGGGTGACCGTTGTGCATTTATGTCACCGACGTGTTAGTTGCAGACGCGGTTGGTACACCGCCCCTGAATAATAGCTACACGATAGCTATCCTTATCTACTCTAGTTTGTGGCTCAGTTAGTATGCCACCTTAGTTAGTTGAGTTTGGTTTGAGACCCATATATACAGGGTTCTTCTATTTCTTTGTAAGAGAGTTCTTTTTGGCTTACACAACTAAGAAGAGAAAAACTGTTTTCAGCCTCCACCCTTGTGTGTCTTCCCCCATTGTGCAAGCAAGAAAGCTTCAAGCGAGACTCCTTCCTTCTCTCCCACAATCTTGACATGCTCCTGTCACCCCTCTCTTACTACAAGTGTTGCAGCCCTAATCTTTGGTAGTTCTATCCCCCTCCTCTTCTTTGAATACTCTCCACTATTTCATTTTCTCAAACTGAAACAGATTGTGCAGTGCAGATTCTGGTTTGAATCAGGGTATTATGACCAAAACTACCCGCATCTTCAAATAAAAAATTTTGCTCCAAGGCTTTAGCAATTCAACAAGGCAATGAATGATTGCCAGTCCACACTATGTCCACTCTACTTCACGGGCGATTTTGTTACATTGGCACACATTATTGACCTACTAATTACAACATGTTTTCAACTTTTCCCTACTTCATTTTTTATTTTGACTTAAACTACATTGATTATAACCATTTCAATCCATACAATTACTACAAATCACATTACTACTCTTTTGTATGATTAGTATTGAATAATATTAAGATCAAACACCAAAAGAATTTTCTAAATAAGAATCATGTATGAAAACTAAATGCAATATGTATTTCTGTAGCAATGAGATTAGGCACTCACTCTTGAGAATTCAATTTCTTCTTCTTCTTCTTGATTTCTTGATTGATCTCCTGGAGCGCTCGTCTTTTTTGTTGTCCAACCACTACCTTGCAAATGATAGCTTCACTCTACGTAAATATTGAAAACATGATTTATTGCATTGTTAAAAATACTATTTTTGCTGTGAATATGGAATATATGATTTGTGTAATGTTGAAAAAAGTCTCTTAGATGTGAATATGGAATAAATGGTTTGTGCAATGCTTTTATCAATGAGTGCTTTCAAAATACTAGCCTTTCTTTCTATTTTGTGATGCTATATACCTTAAGATTTCACCTCAAGGCTAAACCTAGCCTTATATTTCTTGTATCCTCCCATAATATTAGAGCATTTTACCAAGTTATTATACTTCGTATTATACTTTACTATATAGAACTTTCCATTATACTGTATTTTCATAGTAAAAGCATTACCATCAGATTTTATGGTTACACTCTTTATAATTTTGCAATAAGCATAGGGCTATACAATACTTACAAATACTCAATATGATTTTGCCATAGGATATAATTTGATCTTCTAACAACACATATCATGATCTTTCATCAATCTATAGATTAGACCATATGGCCAAAAATTTTCTTGCAATATAAGAAGTTTTTGTTATTTTATTCAATACAATCTGAGATTTGGCCATAAGGTCAAATCTTTTCTTATAATATAAGACGTAATTTATGTTATTTTTTCCAATATAGTGTGAGATTTTGCCATGCGGCCAAATCTTCTCCTTAAGCTATCTCTTAGCCAAAATAAGGACTCTTGTAGTATCACAATATCTTGCAGCAAATCAACCACTTTGTTCATTTTACTACAAGAATGACATTTTGCAATTTTGTCAAATGCTTTCTTATATTATCAACCCTTGCTTACTTCCAAAAGGAAAGGCTAGTTTCTACTTAGAATTCCTCACTTTCTATGATTTGGCCATGTGGTCAAATCTTGTCTTGCAACAAACAAACCACTTTTTTGGAATTTGATCCTAAAAAATTAAGACTAAATCTATGGTGGGCTCAATCATACAATTTTGAGTATGCTAGATTTGGTTGTATGGAAAAATGTTCTAAGAAAAACATCTTCTATATTATCTCCAAAAAGGAAGACCATGTTCTACTTGGAACTCCTTGATTACCTACTATATTTATAGGAAGTTTTGCCATGTGGTCAAAACTTGTCGTGTAACAAACAAACCACTTTGCTTCCATAAATCATTTCTTTCATTTCAAATTTTCATAACTTCCTATCTAAATGTTCATATATAAATATCATATCATTTTGCTACAAATTAGCCACTTTTGTCATTCCACTACAAAATAAAAATTGGCCATATGGTCAAATCTTTCATTTTGTTATCAATGCTAGCATCCAAGAATCCCCCATTTTTGTTTTGTTCGGCCATATAATCAAATCTAATCTCATACATCTTGCAAACCATGAGACCACTTTTTCATTCCACTATAAAACAATATTTGGCTATATAGTCAAATCCAATTTCACAACATGTTGCAACAAATGAATCACTTTCTTCATATGGTTATGAAACTAGATTTGGCCATATGGTTAAAACTAGTTTATAGAAATCATCTTATCTTGTAGGTTTCACCATGAGGTCAAATCTCCACCTTTCAAGTGTTTTTCACTTTATCTTATATTGATATCTATGGGATTTACTACATAGCCATATTTATTTATATGTGAGTCTCATATCACAATAAATCGCATCTTCTCTTTAACTAGCCTTTAAAACCCTATGGTAAAAAACCATGGCAAAGTTTCTAATCTTATAGATAAGTCTTATGACTAAAGAGGATTTGACCACATGGCTAAAACCAATGACAACGTTTCTACAATATAGCTCCTTTCAAGGGAAACTTACATGTGCACTGATTAAAATGTTAACTTTGGGCCAAATGGAATCCTGAGATTGCTACATAACCACTTTGATATATAGGTGGATCTCATATTGGAGTAAATCTCATTCTTTGATTAAATAGGATTTGACCACATGGCCAAAAATCTTAGCAAAGTTCCTAGAGTATGATCCTTGCATAGGAAACTTACATGGAGAAGAAATCCAATGTTAACTTAGGGACAAAATCATCCATGACATTTTCTACATAACCACAATGATTTTCACTATATCTCATACCACACTCACACTCAACATTTCATTATCACTTGACCATTTGGTTAAGCCCATGGTCAAGTCTCACTATTAATAGAATTTGATCTTCTCACCGAAGTCCATGGCAAAGTTTTTATTATATGATTCTTGCAAGAAAAACATAATTAATGCTAACTTAGGGCCAGGATAATCCATGAGATTTGATACATAAGCACACATATTTATGGTTGGATCTCATACCACACTTAATCTCAAATTTCAATATTTCATTTTATGGAAGAGTCCCTTGGAGTACATTTGTCTTGTATTTCGTAAAATCTTGTGTTGTTGTGTTTTCAATTTTCAACTTAGAAATCTTATACATTTATTTGGGTTTTGTGAATTTTGAATATTTTAAAATCCACTTTTGTCTGACAACTTTTTCTCTTTGTAAAACTACTCAATGGCAAAGAAAGATAGCACATCCAAAAAGGAGACCCAAACCATTGATGGAGTTAGTGGTGATTTTGTGTATCCATGGTATGTGGATGTTTATGATAGTCAAGGAAAAAGGGCTGAAAATGTTCTCTTATTCACTTTAAAGAGTGACATTGCATTTTTTCAACAAGATGGTGTCATAGAGAAGATAACAGATGGATGTGCTGGGAAAGAGGGAATACCATGTAAACTTGTTAAGATCAAGGGAGAAAATGTAGTATACAAACTTGATCCTTTGTCATTTCTCTTTTCCCGTGTTAAAGAGGGCAAAGAATACTCTTTGAAAACAATGGGATGGACCTTATTTGAGGAGGTAAAGGGCACATATGACATTATATTGGCATTCCAAGCTGTTCAAAATAGTGAGCTACTTTTCCTATCAAGAAAAGGTGATCTCCCCAACAAAAGAATGGAGCTCCAAGATAAACAAATAGACTTGAGATCTTCACCTTCTTCTCAAGAAGAAAATAATTCATGGAATCCCACAACCTCAAAGTCAAAATCACCTCAACAAAGTTCCTTGTCACAAGCTCTTGTTGTTAGTATGGCTACTAACACTACTAAGAATGATGCCACTTTACCTTCCATGCAAGAAGTTACATCTGCAAAGTCAATAATTTCTCTTGAGGTCAAGGGAGTAGAAAGAACATTCAATTTTCCTAAAATAGTTAAGAAGAAGGGAAATAATGAAGAATCAAGATTTCACATGTTTGAAAATTCTTTCCATTTGGTCCAACAACACAATTTCCTATTCTCATTGATAGGTGTTATGAGGCACCTCCTTTGTATGCTTATAGGTCACTATGTTGGGATTATGTAGAGAAGCTAACCACGTCTTTCATAAAGAATCCCATGAATCTAGCAACATCAGCATATCTTACGCCTTTTGTACAAGACAACAATGAGAAGAGATCCATGCATCGTGATGAGGTGGATGCTAATAAGTTGGATACTTATAGTTATTGGATTATATCAGGGTTTCACTCAATTCATGAAGTAAAGATATATATTCAGAGTAATACTACACGTTGTCTAGCAACCAAGCATTTATACACCATAAGAAATGCTAGAATATTAGTTGATTGTCCTGCGGAAATGTGCATTGAGCTTTTACCAATGACAAATATGGAATCACATAATGTTATGAAGAATGCCCCTTATGTTGAGCAACTTCAACAATTAAGAGATCAGTGGCTAGCATTTGGTTCTCCACCCAAACCCCAACAAGGGCTTTCTAAGACAAGCTCTCAAAGAGTACGATGGCAAGTAATCACATATAAGCTTACCCTCTCTTTTTGTGAAGATTGGTGTCATGATCTTTCTTTTGTTCTATGCTCACTATTTTGATCTTTTTTTTGCAGAGATTTTGTAATATTCCCACCCGTGAATATTGACGTCCCGCACACGACGTAAACCTTGTGCAAAGGTTATCTCTTGCATTGAAATTATTGGCAGTGTAATGTGTGACCCGCACGCGTGAAATGGGGTCCTCCGCATTGGTAAATCAAAACCAGGAGTTCAAAACTGCAAGTCTCACAAAAACACCCTCTTGGGAGGGGCAATTTGAATAATTCAAGGCAAATTTTTTTATTTTTAACCCTTTTCCTCCAGTCGATGCATGGCTGGAGAAGAGGGAGTGTGGGGAGGATGGGGATATGGAAGTCGTGGCCTGCATGGGAGGGGGGGAACCCATGCAAGGGGGGCCACGTGGTGGAGGCCTTCTCCCCCCCCATGCCTATATAAACACCCCCTAGCTAGAGGGAGGGGGACGTGCTGGAGGTGCTGGAGGTGCTGGAGGAGGTCGTCGTCGCCGTGCTGGAGGGGTCGCCGTCGCCGTGCTGGAGGAAGCCGCCGCGCTGCAGCTGCAGTCCGCCAGTCCGCCATAGCCGCCGCCACGGCTCGCCAGACCGCCACAGTCCGCCGCCCGCCTAGATCACGACCCCCCCTCGCCGTTGCTGCAGTCAACTAGAAGCTTCTTAGAAGCTTCTAAGGGGGCTTTCTTAAGCCCCCCTTCCCACTAGGTCCCATAGTCCATTCATACCCCCCCCGGGACTTTGAAGAGAAGAGGAATAAGCTATAAAGCCCTCCCGCAAGATCCTTCGTAAGAGGCTTCCCGCAATTAGAATTCAAAGGCCACAAGCCATCCGTGAACCCGTTCCTAGCCACTCGGGTTTTTCCTAAAGAATTCATCCGCAAGCACCATTTATCCAAAGTCCCGCGAAGGAATCTTCTACGTACGAGGGGAAAAGGCAAAGGTCTGGAGGCTGCATACCAAGGCAAGCCAATTCATAGACCACAAAGGCAACCCAGAGCCGAAACCACGCCTACGATGGCCCCTAAAAAGTCACAAGGTGCGACTGCGGGAGGTTCATCTTCGAGCATACAAGTGGACATCTCCCCGAGCCCACAAGTCCAGGTTTTTTTTCGAGTTTATTCTCGCATAAAGAAATGTTTAGGCGCGCTTAATTCCATAAGGAAGAACGCATTTTACGCTTATTTTTAATGCATGTGGCAGCGTTAAAAATACATTTGATAAATTATCTCTTTAAACATTAGATAAGGTTGATGCATGTCATGAAATTGAAACGGTTGCATTTCGAGAGTTGTCCGCCTTAGAAGACTAGCTGCATGTTGCTATTTTGGAACATTATCAAAGTAATGAGTCTAAACATATATTACTTAGGGCAAAGAAATGAAGTTGATAAGTGCATTTGGTTACTAGACATGGTAGGAATAAGCGGGTGCCGCATTTTAGGCAACATCTTCCTTGTAATGATTCATGAGGAAAAGTTAACACCCATAAGATATTATCCGAAAAGAAATAGAAGGGTACGGAAATGATCTTATGGACTTGCAAGTAGCATGTAACATGGAATAAGTTAACACTAGTTTTAGTTGGTATGAACTTCATTTACTACATTGTAGCTAGGGGAAAGTTGCGTGTTGCATAGTCATCATGCAGAAATTTCATTCATCAGGAGCCGTATTTAGGAAAGGTCGCATGGTTTATCAAAGCACGAGATTCTAAAGTGTAGACAACAAGGTTGTAGGCATGATTATTTGATGTAAGTCCTAGTAGGTCCTAGGAAAGTTAGTACCCAGATTATCATGCATTTTTTATGATACAAGGGAAGATAGAGTCATTGTGAACCATGTGATGCGTAGAGGCGATGAATCACATGTTTACATGTATTGTGGTAGTTGCAACTATTTTTCCTCTTTTAGATCTAGTTTATTGTCTCTAGGAAGGATTCATCCTTGTCGCGAGACAAGCATAATGAATTACCCAAATCACCTAGCCACAAAGGAATCATATGGTACGATAGACACCCCGAACACTAACTAGGTTAAGGATTCGGCCAAGTTTTCCAAATGTCGCTAAGTCGAAACCTTCAAGCCAATAGTCCTAACCACATTCCCAAAATGTTGAGCTAATTGGATGCTCATGTAAACAATAATCTAGGATTCCTACCTTAAGGACCAAGCGTTCAAGATGATAAAACTCGATTTGAGTTGGACTAAACGCTATCGATTTAGTGAAATTAAGGATGGGTGGGTAAAAAGACACCCTAAACCCTCCTTCTCGTTTGAAGTTAATTCCGTGACCTGAATACGCCATTCATTAGGGGAAATGATCTCTTAGAATGGAGGCGACACTTGTGCAATAAATTGCAACGTCACTTAGCTTTGCGGTTTGATCATAAGAAGTTTTGCCATTCCGTGGATTAAGGTTGGCAAGTTCTTGCGCCAGTTTAAACTCGCAAGGGGAAAAGGGTAGTCGTCCTTTTACTCTATCCTCATTAGGGAAACTTTGTGAAGTTAAGGGAAGCTAGGCATTTGCTTGGACAAAAATGATTAATCAATAAACTAAAGCGACATGGTCGCCGGAATTTACCATAAACCAAACCTAAAGTATTGACAGGGTATGACCCTAGCCCAAGGACGATAGGAATCTTGCCAAGTTGTAATTGATTCCGGATCGAATGCGGGTTGCATTCGGAGAAAAGGAGTCACTCCTTAACAGTTTGCCAGTTAAAACGACCACTGGAATTGATTGTGCTTGTAACAGTTTAGAAAGCACTGTTTGCATTGTTTGCTCAATGAACTAAAGGATGAAACGATATCTAAATACTTCAGGTTGAAGGCCTGAAGGGAGAGGCAGCTTCAGTTACCCCCGACTGCCTGCCTGACCCTAACCAAGGGGGTTGTTATCCGCGCCGGGGACGTGGACCGAACCCGCCGTGAGAGGTCTCTCCGTTGAGTTCTACTTGGAGCAGGAGGACGCTTGGGTGCCAGAGGGGGCTCTGGCCGTAAATCCCTCGCCTTCCGGGCCCTGCACAAGAGGCTAACGTGACTCGGGATTGGATCTCGAGGCCCGCATACTAGTCTACGGGCAGAAGCTTGGATTAGTGATCCCTGGTGGATTACTGGATAGCCTTCGGCGGATTATGAACAAGCCTACGGGCGGAACTCCTTGTATTTCAAAGATAAAAGGATAAAATGATAATAAAGAAGTTGTTTGACATTATTTTCTTTATGTCCTGTGATAAGATTACGTGAAGGAACCAGTGCTTAACAGGGTTAATCAAGGAAGCTGTTTGTTATATGTCAAATTAATGTGGTAGGTAATTACATAACTAATACAAACCGAGGAAAGTGCGGAGGATGGACCATGGGTCCGTCCTATGGATGGGTGGTCCCGGTTATAAGAAAACTTTTACTCAGGCACAACCCCAGGTACAGGTTCCAAATTCGCCCCCTACATCAAGTACTACTGTGATCCAGGAGAAGAAGTTCCTCCTCAAATAGATAAAGCCACCCGAGTTTTGACGGGAGAGGCAGATTCGTCCAGTCGGATGCTGAGATTTGGATTGAATCTATGGAGGACTACTTCGAAGCAGCTGGCACTGCACCTACCAATCAGGCCATGCTCGCCAAATTAAAACTCACCGGTGAAGCCAGACTATGGTGGAAACAAAGGTGCAAAAGTCATTAACTACATTGTAGCTAGGGGAAAGTTGCGTGTTGCATAGTCATCATGCAGAAATTTCATTCATCAGGAGCCGTATTTAGGAAAGGTCGCATGGTTTATCAAAGCACGAGATTCTGAAGTGTAGACAACAAGGTTGTAGGCATAATTATTTGATGTAAGTCCTAGTAGGTCCTAGGAAAGTTAGTACCCAGATTATCATGCATTTTTTACGATACAAGGGAAGATAGAGTCATTGTGAACCATGTGATGCGTAGAGGCGATGAATCACATGTTTACATGTATTGTGGTAGTTGCGACTATTTTTCCTCTTTTAGATCTAGTTTATTGTCTCTAGGAAGGATTCATCCTTGTCGCGAGACAAGCATAATGAATTACCCAAATCACCTAGCCACAAAGGAATCATATGGTACGATAGACACCCCGAACACTAACTAGGTTAAGGATTCGGCCAAGTTTTCCAAATGTCGCTAAGTCGAAACCTTCAAGCCAATAGTCCTAACCACATTCCCAAAATGTTGAGCTAATTGGATGCTCATGTAAACAATAATCTAGGATTCCTACCTTAAGGACCAAGCGTTCAAGATGATGAAACTCGATTTGAGTTGGACTAAACGCTGTCGATTTAGTGAAATTAAGGATGGGTGGGTAAAAAGACACCCTAAACCCTCCTTCTCGTCTGAAGTTAATTCCGTGACCTGAATACGCCATTCATTAGGGGAAATGATCTCTTAGAATGGAGGCGACACTTGTGCAATAAATTGCAACGTCACTTAGCTTTGCGGTTTGATCGTAAGAAGTTTTGCCATTCCGTGGATTAAGGTTGGCAGGTTCTTGCGCCAGTTTAAACTCGCAAGGGGAAAAGGGTAGTCGTCCTTTTACTCTATCCTCATTAGGGAAACTTTGTCAAGTTAAGGGAAGCTAGGCATTTGCTTGGACAAAAATGATTAATCAATAAACTAAAGCGACATGGTCGCCGGAATTTACCATAAACCAAACCTAAAGTATTGACAGGGTATGACCCTAGCCCAAGGACGATAGGAATCTTGCCAAGTTGCAATTGATTCCGGATCGAATGCGGGTTGCATTCGGAGAAAAGGAGTCACTCCTTAACAGTTTGCCAGCTAAAACGACCACTGGAATTGATTGTGCTTGTAACAGTTTAGAAAGCACTGTTTGCATTGTTTGCTCAATGAACTAAAGGATGAAACGATATCTAAATACTTCAGGTTGAAGGCCTGAAGGGAGAGGCAGCTTCAGTTACCCCCGACTGCCTGCCTGACCCTAACCAAGGGGGTTGTTATCCGCGCCGAGGACGTGGACCGAACCCGCCGTGAGAGGTCTCTCCGTTGAGTTCTACTTGGAGCAGGAGGACACTTGGGTGCCAGAGGGGGCTCTGGCCGTAAATCCCTCGCCTTCCGGGCCCTGCACAAGAGGCTAACGTGACTCGGGATTGGATCTCGAGGCCCGCATACTAGTCTACGGGTAGAAGCTTGGATTAGTGATCCCTGGTGGATTACTGGATAGCCTTCGGCGGATTATGAACAAGCCTACGGGCGGAACTCCTTGTATTTCAAAGATAAAAGGATAAAATGATAATAAAGAAGTTGTTTGACATTATTTTCTTTATGTCCTGTGATAAGATTACGTGAAGGAACCAGTGCTTAACAGGGTTAATCAAGGAAGCTGTTTGTTATATGTCAAATTAATGTGGTAGGTAATTACATAACTAATACAAATCGAGGAAAGTGCGGAGGATGGACCATGGGTCCGTCCTATGGATGGGTGGTCCCGGTTAGTTGGGAACTTTTCTCAAAATCTTCGACGAACAGAAGGATGATCATCGAAACGAATAACGAGAACGACGACTTAGAATTACCTATTACCCGATTCACGCTGTTTTAGGGGAACGGAATGGGACTATGCCTTATGGCAGAGAGGTCGAGCCCTGCATCCCTCTCGTTTCCCATTCTCCTTGAACCAAGTGCAGCGTGAATCCGCTTCGGACCTGGCGTTTCTGCGTAAAGTAGTTCGCTTGGGTCTGACGCTAGTTGCTGCTAGCTAATGACCAAACAAGGGAACCTTAATTCCGATCGATCCTCAGTGGGAAACGGCCAGGACACTTCCGCTACGTGGCAGACGCGGAAAGAACTAGATTGCAAAACCCGTAACATTCCAAGGGAGTGCCGGGCGGAGTTCTTTAGACAGCCTTTCCGATGGACTGCCAAGACGTGTCCTAGAGGATTCTAGTGGACACGTTACAGATTTGTGGCATACATTGGAGAAAATTGTGCATATAGAGATTTCCATATGATTGTTAGCTCCCAATAAATATTTGATAGTTGGATCAAAATCATGAAGAGATACTCTAGAGGTGAACTTATATCCCAAGAGGAGAGTTTGAGACAAAGGGAAGGCAACTTTCTCCTGCTGCATTTCGTTGCCTTATGGGTTTAAAGGATGGGGACATCCTTACACTACAAGAGGAGATCAATGAAGGTCATATACTTTTTCTTAGAAACAAATGGGATAATGAAGATATGATTGACATGGAAACAAGGGCTAAGCAAATCAAGCAAGATAGGGTCCTAAAGGAGGAATTAGTCACTCTTTTCAATGCTTCAGTTCTAGAAAGTAGCACTCTGATGAAGAGTTGGGAAGAGCTTGTTGATGATTATGATATCAATGATGAAGTCCACACAAATATTTTAGGCATTTGCAATGATTGGGTATCAAAGAAGCTCACACATGGAGCTGATGCAGGGTCCCTACCAAATGGAGTAAAAGATATTGTGAACTTCCTAATTGGAAAAAAGCAAAATCCTCTTCAATCCTCCACTACTTCCCCTTTGTGTGTATATGTTGTCGGATGCAATCTAGAAACCTTTGAACTTATACATAATGTTTACAGAGATCCAATTACGATTGGGGTTGTTATTCTAGATGCAGCACATGGAGTTGAGGGAATGAAATGGGGCTCTATAAAGTTTGGAAAGGTTGTATCCACTCTACTACAAATGACATGTGAACCTAAACAATTCATGTTGTTATCATTTCTTGATCAAAAGCAAATGACAGCTTTGGAAAATGCTCTTGAAAGCATTTCTTGTAAGTATCGCATGCTAGTTGGTAGTGTTGACTTCCTACCAATGGATAGAACGTTTGCTTTTGGATCTAGAGATTCTTTTGTGGTTTTGACATTAGTGACCATGGAGAAAAGCTTCATCAATTTTGAGCAATATATAAACAATGTCAACAAGCCTTCCATTTTGGACTTTGAAGGCTTAGATAAGGAGTGCAACGATGAAGATCTTGAAGAAGAACAAAGAATTGCAAAGGCCATTTTGAGAAAGAAAATGAAAGTTATGGAAACTACAATCAAAGCATTCAATGATGCTCATGCGGTTGTATTTGATGTATATGCAAGTGGACTTGCATCTAAGGTGGCATTGGTAAATCATATAAAGACTATTGTAGTGGTTTGCAACACTCAAGAGCAAAGAGAGGTTGAAGCACAATTGTGGAGGGGCCATGAGAGTGCCAAAAAAAATTCAATCTCCCAAGAGGTTCCTCCTAAAGTATGAAAGAGAAATTAAAGGCTACTTCAGGTGTTTAAACTCCGTTCCTTCTCCTTTCATCAAGGAAGACACATTGATGTAATTTTGATTTTTTTCTTGAGAAGTTACTTCCATTAGCATTTGCAATATTTTCTTTCTTTGATGATATTATTTAAAGAAACTATGTCTTTAGTTTTTTAAATTTTTACAAAAGGTACCCAGCATGTTTGGTTTAAAAATCTATTTAAGTAAATATTTTGCCAAATTAGTATTAAAGAGCTCATTAAAATTTATCATCCTTTATAAGGATAATTATTTAATTGTAATCTAGTGTGTAAGAATACTTATCATAATGAAAATTTTGAGCTAGCTATGCAAAATTTATTTAAGTCTATTTTAGATCTTATTTCAATTAAACTCTTATATGTGTTGTGTTATGATCTTATCATGTTAGTTTTGGTTAGATTTGTCCACATGGTCAAATCTCTTATCTCTTATAGCCTCTTTTACTATATCACTAGTGTATGTCTATGCATGTACCTTAGGATAAGAGAGGCAACAATATATTTCACACCCCCAAAAAGATTTATTGCACCTCCCAAATGAGTTTTACCTCAGTAGTAAATATTGCAACAAAGATTTCTCTCCAATGTATCTTTTGAGATGTGTATATGGAATATTAAGGTAAAATCCTTGTTACAATTTGTGAGTCTAAATATCTATGGGATATAACTGGTTCAAAAATAGAATGGTTAGTCCTTAAGAAGAAACTATGAAAACTTATCCAAATAGAGTATAACTTATCTCAATTAAATTGTCATGTGTCACTTATATGTGACATAGTTTTGGTCACATGGTCAAAAGTATCATGTTTAAATTTTTTTTAATAATTAGGACTAATAAACACATTCTTTGTACATGCCATTTTGAAGGTCTTTTTAGAAACTGAGTATGTTAAATATTATAATGATAATATAATTTGTGCAACTAATTACAAGAATCTATTATTAGTATCTCAAGTATACTTATAATTAGCGATAAAAAGTAGGTATGGAAAAATGACTTTATTAGAATAGATTTTACTTCAAAGAAATCATCATATATATTTTTTTCACCTCATGATATTACTTTTGGTTAGATTTGACCACATGGTCAAATGTCTCTTTTCTTAAGACATCATTTATTAAGTAGTACCTATGTATGTATTTATCAATGTGAAGTTAAATTGCTTTAGTGTTCTATGCTAGCTTATAGCTCAAACATTAGGTAGAATGATGAGGAAGTAAATGAATCTAATGTGCTTCTTTTTCTTCTTGGTAACTTCAACTAAGACATCTATGGTTGGATATCTAACAGATTCAACAACAATAGAGCACAATGATGTGATTGATGTTTCCTTCATAAGAAATGCAACACAATTATGTGTAATACTTGATCTCAATGGTCTTCTATTACAACGATGTTTTACTAAGTCTAAAAGGTTTCAAAGCTTTCAAATGGGAAAGCAATTACTTGTTCTTTGACCAGGATGTATAGATTTTCTAGAAGCCTTATTTGCAAGATTCCAAGTGGGAATTTGGTCAATAGCTTTACATAAGAATGTCATGGTAGCTATTAAGTGTTTGGAGATCCATGCAAAAAGGAAGTATCATTTCTTCATGATTTGGGGCCAAGAACAATGTCGTAGACATCAACTCAAAATCATATATAGGCTAGATAAGATGGGAGTAGAAGCAATGTTCAAGCCTCTGAAGTATGTATGGAATCAATATGGAGATGTTTGTCAATATACCAAGACTATTCTCATAGATGACAGTCCTTACAATGAATGTCAAAATCCTATTGAGAATTGCATTTATCCAAAGACATTTGATATTGATCGTGAAGACTCTATCTTGATCAAAGAACTTCTACCATACTTGACTTGCTTAAGAAAATACCATGATGCACGTGAAGTCATCAAGTTTGATTGATATGGACAGGATCCAGTTCAATATGGACATGAATTGTATGCTCAATTCAAGGTTGTCATTGATGAATGGACTAGAGTAGAGAATGATGGTATTTCATCTTCATCATGACCACCGTACGAGACTATGATTGATAAAGATGGTATATATGTTTAACCTTCAATTACTTATTGCTTCAAGAGTCCATCTATTATACAAACATCCTCAATAAATGCTTCACGTCATCTATCTCTTACATTGAACAGCTCACAATTATCCATGTTGAAGCAAACTCATTTAGTCTCTACTTTGAAAGATATGGAAGTAATGCAACTTGCTCATGAGCTAGGATATCATAAACATTTCATAAATGGTAGTGCAACTAAACGTTTCATACAAAATCTACAAAATTTATATTTTCCCAATATACATGATGTAATAAGAAGGTGCTGACTCTATATGAACTAATTTTGACTTTCATAATAAATATATCTCTTACATTAAAGGCTTTTGCATGGCTATGAAATATATGCTTGTTAGAAATTTAAAGTGTTTTATGTAGTTACCTTGGTGTTTCTAAACACCACCAATATCAATGAGAAAATCTACTTGATGTTTTTTATTCTTTCAATAACATTAGTTAATTGTGTTGAAATTTCTTATAAAGTGGTTTAAATCCTATTTTGTACTTTATGACGGTCTACTATACAAACATACTCAATAAATACCTCACATCTTCTATCACTTACATTGAACAACTCACAATTATCCATGTTGAAGTAAACTCCTTTAGTCTCTACTTTGAAAGATATGGAAGCAATGCAACTTGCTCATGAGTTAGGATATCACAAACATTTCATTAATGTTAGTGCAACTAAATGTTTTATACAAAATCTACACAATTTGTATTTTTTAAATATACATGATGTAACAAGAAGGCGCTAACTCTATATGGACTAATTTTGACTTTCATAATAAATATATCCCTTACATTAAAGGCTTTTGTATGGCTATGAAATATATGCTTGTTAGAAATTTAAAGTGTTTTATGTAGTTACCTTTGTGTTTCTAAACACCACCAATATCAATGAGAGAATCTACTTGATGTTTTTTATTCTTTCAATAACATTAGTTAATTGTGTTGAAATTTCTTATAAAGTGGTTTAAATCCTATTTTACACTTTATGACCATCTACTATACAAACATACTCAACAAATGCCTCACATCATCTATCACTTACATTGAACAACTCACAATTATCCATGTTGAAGTAGACTCCTTAAGTCTCTACTTTGAAAGATATGGAAGCAATGCCACTTGCTCATAAGTTAGGATATCACAAACATTTCATAAATGGTAGTGTAGCTATCTACAAAAGTTGTATTTTTTCAATATACATGATGCAACAAGACAGTGACTCTATATGGACTAATTTTGACTTCCATAGTAAATATATCCCTTACATTAAGAGCTTTTGCATTGTTATGAAATATATGCTTGTTAGAAATTTAAAGTGTTTTATATAGTTACCTTGGTGTTTTTAAATGCCACCAATATCAATGAGAGAATCTACTTAATGTTTTTTATTCTTTCAATAACATTAGTTAATTGTGTTGAAATTTCTTATAAAGTGGTTTAAGTCCAATTTTGTACTTTATGTCTTAGCTAACAAATAAGTCTTACTTTATAATAAAAGTTATGTCTATTTCTTTGGAAACACAAACCATTGGTCAAATGTTAAATCTTTAGTCTTAGAAAAACATAAACTTCTAGATTAGTATATAAATCTTCATTTTATGATATGAAAGTTCATTTAGCTAGTCAAAGTGTGAAGCTAGTTGATTTTGGCCAAAGCCAATATCCATCTTGTCCATACATTGTCAAGATAGATAGAAATTTTGAATAAAATATATTTATATATCATGCATATACATATAAAAAATGTAAATGGGGTGAGCAATTATTTGACATACTTGTGTCTATTGGTTTACACAAAAAAAGAACCATCACATCATAGGTTATACAAACTTATTACTATATGGTATTAGATCAAGTTATTAAACCACACCTAGTTAGTGGTGACTCTTTTAAGGTCCTAGTTCATGAAAATTACACATTTCACTTTAAATGATGCTATATCTAAAAGAAAAAACTCGTATTATAATATCTTCAAATCCATAAAATTATAAATTTTGGTCATGATAACATATTTTCATACAATGTTTAAGGCTCTTGTATTCTAAATTCTCTCTCCACTCCATCAAACCTTTGTATTCTTACATTAAACTTGGAAATTTTCTAGGTATATACCAATTAAGCCTGCTTGATGTTTCCACCACCATACAACATCATATTTTTTTAGTATGCTAGAAAAGATAGAGGTGAAATCCAAATCTTGTAATAGCCACATAGCTTACATTCATCATTGCTCTCAAGATGTGTGATCTCATATTTGTAACATATAAAGTGCCCTTTAAAGATAAACATAAACATAGTGCTCTCTTTCATTCACAAAAGTAAGACATTCATTCAAAGTGGGACTTGGGAAATTCCCAAAATTTCTAATATGGTGTTATATGTTCTTCATGTCTAACATTACAAAAAGTCTACTGGGAAAATGGATGAATAGGAATTTGCCAATAAAGTGTGATCATGATGATTGGTTTGTGAAAGATTTTAGGAATGAATAGCTAGTTGCAAAAGGCAAGTGTATGTGTACAATATTTAAATTTAGTTTATATATACATGAGACTAGGGCTGATATGTTTACAAAAGACCTAGGATTTGTGGTTGATATTTATCTTTGACATAAAATTGTCCATGTAACCATTTGATGTTCTTGTAGGCTTTCCTAGATTCAAAGTGACTCATCTACAAAAAGCTTGTAAAGCATGTCAATTTAGAAAAATAGTCAAGATATACATTTTGGCATAATAAGCATAGCATGTATGTATGAATTCACTTGATGTTTTATATTCAAATGTGTAGGGCTCCATCAATATTGCACCAATTTCTAGAGGTAAGTATTATGTACCCTTCATTATTAATAACCATACAATATAAATATGGATACATCATATGGAGAAAAGTGAGGTATTCTCTCACTTTCATGGTTGCAATAATGTAATTAAGAAATAAAGAAGTCACAAACTAAGTATATAAGATCAAATGGAGGGAAAGAGTACCTCTCTCCAATGAATTTTCATAATTTTGTGAAATAGCATGGAATCTAAAAGATAGTTTATAGGCAAGTAATTTACATAAAATAATATGGAATATAGACATATTGTACATGCAATTATACTCTGTATGGAATGATGTTCTTGAAAGGAAGAGTGGGAACATAGTAGAAATTTCATGAGCCTTAAGGATGGAAAAAAACATACATCATTATGATTGGGTTGACGTTGTCCCAATAATTGTGTAGATTATGAATAGAACTTCTCTTATTGCAACACAACATTTCTAGTGTTATAGTGCATTATGTGATGCCAAACAAGAAGATTACTAGCAAGAAACTAGATTTTTTACATAATAAAGTGTGCATTATATATATTTATGTGGCCATGAGTTGAGAAAGAAGTTGGATCCAAAGGCTACAAGTTTATATTCACTACCTATTTCCTTTTAAAACATGACTACAAGTATCATAATTTGGTCACATGCAAAGTGAAGTAAGTAGAGATATAGTATTTGATGAGATGAGCATTGACATATGAGATGACATCCACTATACACCTTGGAAATATGATAGAACTCTCATCATTTACACATTAGGTGATTGGCATGGAGGATTTTTCTCTAATTTTTGAAGTTGCACTACATAAACATGGTCCAATCTTGGTTATGACACATTCATTATGCCACCTTACCTATCCTTAGTGGTTTCACACTTAGTAACTACATGTACATATGTCGTATTCATTTCTATTTAGTCTTCTATCATGTCTTAGACTAAGTTATTTGAGTTGAATAAGAGGAAAGAAGAAGAAGATATTCTCAACGTACCCTACTTCTCTATGTGTTTTCTTGGTTACTTTACCTCTAGCTTCTCTTGTCTAACTACATAATATTAGACTAGTCCCATGGCTACAAAAAGCTCAATCAAAGACTGAGGTGAAGGAAATAGGATAGAATAGTAATAAAGCAATCAATAGTTAAAAAGATCTTCCATCTTATTTTATTTTCCTTAGAATATAGTCATAGGAGCCTATACTATAGTGATTTTTGTAATCTAAGGTCCTTTTGATCTCTATTCTAGCCTTATAAGTTGATCAATATTCGTTGTTGAGTATATTGTAAACTTTAGTGTTTTCCATTCACAAATGTAAAGACTATAGATTATGATCTATAAGATTTCAAGAGTTTGCTAGGTTACAAACACAGAAGCCATCTACATATAGATTTAAGATAGTCATTGTTGTGCAATTTGTAAAATTCTAGTGCTTGCCTCTTCATGGCATCATTTATCAAGGAGTTAGCTTCACCCAATTTTTTTGTACTCAACTGGTGCAACATCTATTGCAAATTGCAAGTTTTGCAAAGTTTCTTATCTTTCAAAATGTTAGAAACTTTTAAAGAGATATTGATAATCTTGATAATAATAATTATCATACATGGAAGTTTAGGATGATAAATTTCTTCAAGGAAAAAAGTATTAATTACATTGAATGAGACATGAAAATGCCACAAAAGTCCTTTAGCCAAATATAGTCATAGAAGAAATAAATAAGAGAAAGGATTGGGAAGAGACAATAACTAAATTAATGTACTGGCTACCTATGAGGGTCACATAAGTATAATGGGCTATTTTGATGAGTTTGAAACCATCTCTATTTGCATGGAAGAATTAGGAAATATTGTTTGAGATAAACATAAAATCCAAAAAGCTATAGCTCAAGTGAGAGATAAATCACTAAAAGAGAGAATCTATCCATGAATGATTATGCATTAAAGATCAAGAGTATTGTGAAAGCTCTTAGATTTATTAGTTTAGTAGTTGAGAATGATCCTATTTGAGCATGTTTAAATGACTTGGAGAGATAAGTACAACTTTAGGTCATCTATGTTTATGCCTAGGATGATATCCCTAACTTTCTAGATTTTATTTTTATGTTGATACTTGAAGAGAAGAAGCCTTGCTTGTATTTCTCTTATTCTCAAAGTAAGAGTATCTATAAATAGGTATTTTCCTTCTACTAGTAGAGATAGAGGTTATGGCGAAGGCTAAGATTGTGATTATATTTAAAGTTATAATAGACAACAAAATAGGAGAGGATTATCCTTAGAGGAAGGGGATCCAAAGAGAGAAAGTTGCAAGTTTGAACCAATAGTGAAATTTTGATGATAGTAGAAAACTCTAGCCTTATGGAGAGAAATAAAATATATCTAATAATAGTTTCAAAAAGAAATATAAAATTAGAAATGGAAAAGAGCACCAATATAATTATGCTTTCAGTAGCCAAAATAATGAGAATAGAATGAAGCTCTTTATCATGTAGCAATTTATGAATTCTATGAATGTTGATGATTCATGTAAGAATGATATATGGTATTTAGACATAAGTTCCTCTTATTACATTCTCATGGATAGTATTTAGAGAGATGGACACTCTAGAGTCATTAGGTTATATTGAGATAGGGGATACTATAGCTCACCCTATTACTAAGATGGTAAATAAAGTACATGGAAAATGTTGATATCTAGAGGGAGAAGATATGTAGAGACGCGATAGAGAGAGAAGAGACACACCATACGCAGTCCCAAAGACTATATCATATTGATTGCAATCTATATATATATATATAGGTGAGAGCTAGTCTAGATAGGGTGAGCTATATATAGCTCCAACAATGTTGAGATGTAGAGTTGCGATAGAGAGAGAAGAGACACACCATATACAGTCCCAAAGACTATATCATATTGATCATAATCTGCATATACTCTGCATATACATAGGTGAAGCCTAGTCTAGATAGGGTGAGCTATATATAGCTCCAACATCCCCACTCAAACAAAGGTCTCTAGCTGTGAATGAAAAAACCCTTAGGGAGCACAAGGGAAAAACCCGAGATTCTATACAAATATACAAACATGATCAAGAAGGATTATTGTGTGCATGTAAAGTGAATCTATGCATGTGAAGTGAGACTGAATATGTATGTACAAAGATGACCAAGAGGCCTGAGGTGTATGTGCACATGTGAAGTGTATGGTCCGTACAAGGAGTATGTACAATGGCACTACAATGTAAGAGTACATGAATTCCCAAATATTTAAGTTGAGACAACTTCAAGTTCCGAGTGCAGTAGAGTGAAGCGTGCTTCATTAAGTCCTTTGTTGAATATATATGCAATCATCTGATCACTTGGACAATGTTCAATCATTCCTTTCTTTTACTTCATATCGAACATAATGATAATGCACTACAATATGTTTAGACTTGTTATGTTGAACATAGTCTTTAGCAATACTAATAGCACTTTGGTTATCACATCAAAGTGGTATGTTGGAGAGGGAAGGATGACCAATATATGATAGAACTTATTGAAGCCATACTAACTCTCGAGCTGCTAAAGATGCAGCTACATATTTAGCCTCTATAGAGTGGAAACAACAACACAATGTTGTTTCTTGCTAGTCCAACAAACAAGACAACCATTGATAATGAAAGAATTTCCACTTGTAAAATGCATAGATAAGTGATAGCTTGCCCAATTTGCATTTGTATAACCCAAAATTTGAAGTGAATGTACGGAATCAAAGTTTTTTTGGTGCTGATAAACCAAACCAAAATCTTTAGTGCCTTTCAAATACTTCAAAAGTTGTTTAGCTGCAGTTTTAGTTGCAATCCAATGTTTAAGGCATGGAGAGCTAATATGTTGTCCAATGAAATTTGGAGCAAAAAGAATGTCAGGGCAAGATTTTATGCCAACAAATTAAAGACATCCAACAAGATTAGCATAAGGTTAATGTAATGCTAATTGTCCATCATTTCACACAAAGTGTGAGTTTTTGGTAGAGCTCACAAGATAAGGAGTACTAGCAGGATGTGCGGAACCCAAACAAAACTTCTAAATAATATCTTCAATGAACTTTGTTAGATGTAGTAAGAAAATACCCTTTTCTCGATATTGTTGAATCTGATTACCAAGACATGAGTGTATGTCTCCAATATTGACCATGTCAAACGTAGAAGATAAAAGCTTCTTTACTTGTTGAAGGAAGTTGAGATTGTTGGAAACAAGTATTGTATCATCCACATATAGAACGTCAAGAATAACAAAACTATCATAGCAACGCTTGACATATAAGTTCGGATCTAAAGAACAAGAGATAAAATCTTGGTTTGTATGGAAGGGGTCGATCTTTTGATACCAAGCTCATGAAGATTGTTTGAGACCATAGAGTGCCTGATGAAGTCTGCAACAAGCAAGATTTTCCTTATCTTTGACTATAAATCCCTATGGTTGCTCCATGTTTATCTCTTGTTTTAAATTTCCATTAAGAAAAGAAGCTCTCACATCCATGAGAAAGTTTCTTGATTATCAACTCCTGCAATTTGTGAGAAACCATTGGTAGCTTGTTTTGCTTTGAATTTGTCAAATGTTCCATTTGCTTTTATTTTAGTCTTATAAATCCACTTGCATTTTATAGCTATACATCTAGGTGGTAACTCAATTGTTAGAACCCATGTACCTTTAGAGATAATAGATTCATACTCAGCTTCCATGGCCTCCTACCATTGTTCCTTTTGTGAGGATGACACGGTGTCGCATAGAATTTGTGCAGGGATTCGTGAAAGTTGCTCGCCACACAAGGACGCTTTGAGATGGGAATAGTAGCTGATGAAGAGTACTCAATTCAGGTTAAATATTTGAAGTAAAAGAATAGCTAGAATTCACATTCCATCGAATACAAATGAGGGCATGATAAGGTGAAAAGGGAAACAAGAATTTTCATCTTCACAAATTTTCAAAACACAAGATCCAATTCACCAAATTCTTGATTTGATGCATTCAAAGAATAAGTTTCATGTATCTTTCTCAAAAGATATTCAAAGCTCCTTGCTTTCAAGAGAGGGTAATTTTCCATGGTTATACATGAAAGGGGGGCAAATTGAAGTGATGAAACTTCTAGGAAAATTGAAATGATGGAAATAATCAGGTCCCAAAGGATGAGATAAAGCATTTTCCTTTTGGATAATTTGATGGCATCAATATTTCTTTAGAACACCTTCTTCAAAGATAAGGCTCATGATGTAACACCTTGAAATATGACTTATTGATGAAGATAATAGTCTCGCTTTGTGCTCCTTTGAATTCCTGAAGAATATCCTTGAATATAATTTTGCATCATTAGTATAAACTCTGGATGCACCAAGAACAACCAGGGCATGCTCACTGGATGAGCCACATCCAAAATTGGCTCCAGCAATGATCACAATATACTTGGTCTTGGTTTTTGCCACTTCAACAAAATGGCCGTACATGGAAGGTAGGCCATTGAGGGCCAGTTTGCCCAACTTCTCTTACTCCTTAGACTTGGACAGAACAAGGTTCAGGTTATGAAGAAGCTACGCCAACTGGGAAGGCAAAGAAGCTGCCTTATCCTCTTAGTTGCAAGCCTTGACTTAATCAGCTCTGACTGCAGTTTGACTTCTTCCCCAATTATGTCATCAAGCCATGCTTGTTTCGATGTCGTCTTCTCCCTCATCTGCACCTTCGAGTCTTTGACTTATGCGCTGTCGTATTGCTGTGCATTCGAGGTGTGAAAACCACCCAAAAGTTGTGTGTGTGACATTTGTTACTTTGTACATACTTAGTTGTTGTGTTTACATTTATTTTGTGTGTATGAGTATAGTGGAGAGAAGTTTGGAGGCATAGTGGTGGCATGAAGGGATGCTTTCAGTCTATATTGAGCAGGGCTAAGGAGAGAAGGCTTTACATTGGACAAGCGTTACATGTTGATGCCCTTCAGAAAGGATTCACATCAGACTATGATTATAGTACCCTAGTGTCTATGTATAGCAAAAGTGGGAGCATTGTAGAAGCAGAGAATATGTTTGATGGGTTGTCTGAGCACACTGTTACACTTTTGTGTCATGGAACGCTTGCATTGGTAAAGGAGCTGTGACGGGCTACATTGCTAATTATCTAGATGTTGGGTTGGGCCAGGCTAAAGATGGTCAATTTGTCAAAGTTACTTGGATTGTAACATGTGGAAGCGTTCCCCTTGAATCATCTTTCCAGAGAGTGAGCAGATGTGTTTACACATCATGTGGGCTTTATGAATATAGAGCTTGGAAAGCAAAGCCTGCAGGGCCAAAGCATCACTTTTTCACTTGGGGATTGCGCTATTCAGAGCGCCAAGCAGTTGATTTTTACATATCGGAATTCCAGTCAGGCTGGCGGGCCTTAGTAAAAAGCGGGTTATGGTGCAACTGTTACATCATATGTAGAGGAGGAAATTGATTTGGAAATCACCAGCAAAAATGGACAGCTCCCTTCTAATTTTCTGCGCTGGCTATCAACCCATAATTTGTCTAGTGACGATCCTGTGATGAGGCTGAAGGAAGGGTACATCAGAGAAGGGAATACATTTACATTTATGGGCATGGTTCAGAGGAATGAGAATATTGTCATGATTATACCTCCTACGGAGCCTGTCTCTACTGGTTGTCAGTGGGAAAGATGTCTTCTGCTAGCGACGATGGATGGATTATTTTGAGATACGAGGATAATGCAAAGGCTGATGTTATACCTGTTTGAACTGGAGGCCTAATTCTGAGCTCGGCTTTGGTCTGGTCACTGATAATTGGTTAGCATGTCAACAAGCCCTCTCCAACATATACTTTAATTTCAAGAAGTATAGGTATTAGGCAACAGGTTCTTCATGTGGTGTCCAAAAGTATACAATACAGTTGCAACATCTGGCCAAACAATTTTTGACAATCTTTCAGTGATATAACTGCTTCTTGCAGTGGCTGTGTTATACAATGGTTGAAGTACAGGTGCATGGAGAGGTTACAAAGCATTCAGAGCTGAGTTGGATGATATGAACGTGACGATTGTAGTCCTATTATGTCAGTCAATACTCCGTCTACAGTATAAAAGGCTTTGTGCCTATCGACCGTGTACTATTTCCAACACTCCAGGCTGTAAACTAACTGGTCCCATGCAGCAGCTTATGTATGTTTTGCTTTGTGTCTCTTACAGACTGGAAAAGGGCTGCTAGCTCAACAGGTCACTATTAAAATAGTGACAACAGCTTTGTACAAAGATTCTTTCATCTTCGCATCTTTGCTGATCTTCTATCCAGAAATTTATCAAGGTCTTCTGAAGACGCGACTTTGCTTTCACAAACCCTTTGACATCTTTGGTGAACCCGACGTGAAAGCGTCGCAGAAATTTCAGGATGGGAGATACTTCAGCCTTTATTTCAGCCTCTTCCACGATTCTAGCTTGATGCCATTGAACAAAGAGCATTAGATGTTGAAAAAGTTGAGCTTTTCTTGCAAGCTGCAGATCCTGCTCTTCAAGAAGAATTGGGTGAGCTTCTTGAGGATCGCACGAAGCCTATGGGTATTAAAACGGATTGGCAGGATGCTCAGGATGCAGTCTCGACTTTGACCAAGAGGAGGATATGGAAGACTCGCCTACAGAATGGTTCCATGACACCTACACCATCATCTGCTCCTATGCCTACTTCTATCCCTGTTATTTCTTCTCCTCCTTAGTCAGTTTCTTGGCCTATGTCAGTGCCTACTATTTCCACTCCACCTATTCCTCCTGTTCCATGACCGATGCCTGCACCTTCTGCTCCAAAACCATCCGCTCCATCGGTGCCTACCTCTCTTGATGACATAATCAAAGGCATAATAGATTTGACACTGGAATCAGTTAAAGCGGAGTTGGTGGGAAAGTTGAAAGAGCAGTTTGCTTCGACTGCGTCTACTACTTCTTCTAGTGCTCCTACTACACCTAGGAGTGCTCCTAGTGCACCTAGAAGAGATCAGAGATGTATTTGGTGTGATAGTACGGACCATCAGCATTGCAGGGATTGTGAATCTTTTCAGGATGCAAGGAGGAAGAATTTGGTATATTGGGGGCAAGATGGTAAGATTTGGTTGATTGAGACAGGAGCTCCACTTGCTACCAACTTTGGTAAAGGTGGAATGAAGAAGTTAGTGGATGGCATGGCTGCGCGTACTTCTTATGTGACAGCTAGAGGTGATGCTTCTGCATATGGAGTCCAGATTGAGAAGGGATCAGAGACTCAATCAGTGCTATGGACTTATGCTATGGAGATTGCAAACAAGGGGAAAATTCAACAAACTGTTTTGACAAGTGCAGGCTCTAGCATCATATCAGAGACAGGTTGGGACTTGCCTGTTGACAGGTACTCTATTTATGCTTATTTGGCGAAGTCTCAGGGAGCAGATGTACTTGTTGAGGAGAAGCGTAAGAGGGATGAAGAAAATCCAAGTGCAGCTAAGAAGACTAGAGGGGGTGAGTTTGTTACTCCACCTACTACGGGACCGTCTTCAAGACCAGGGCCAGATCGACAGATGGAAGATGCTCAAAAGAGAGAAAAGAGGCAAGAGCCTAGAGAGAGAAAGCAGCCAGGGTTTAGATTGATGTCCGATATTGAGACATCTACGAACATGAAGAAAATCTTTAATGACAAGATACTTGGCAGTGAGGTGACTTTCACTATTTTTGAGGTTTTGGGCATCTCAAAAAGAGAGTTTCAGGATCAATTTCAGGAGGTCCTGAAGAGGAAAATACATGCATTGTCTACCACTGATACACAGGGAGTTTTGATTGGGGAGTTGGATGAGGATGAGGATGAGGTTATGGTTGAAAATGCTTCTGTTTTTCCGCAGGTAGAGAAGAGGGTTCAGCCTATGCATTATGCTGAAATTGATGAGCCTGTCTTGATACCGCGTAGTCACTTTTCACGGAGCCATTGGGCTAGGGCAACTACAGAGACAATGGTAAAGATTGGAGAGAAACAGGTGCCTTATGTTGCATTGGTGGATCATGGTTCAAAGATTAATCTCATAGTTCGTGGAGTTTATGAGAGTAACAGATGGCCTATGGATGTAGAGCATGGGTGGCATATGAGAGCTGCCAATAACACTACAGGTGATTTGTATGCTGCCTATCCTAGTGTCAGGGTTTCTATTGGTGATGTAGAGGAGGATTTCCATTTCTTTGTGCAGGATTCATGCTCTTATCCCATAATTCTTGGACAGCCATTCATCACAGAGATGCGCATGGAAACAAAGGTAATGGATGATGGATCTGCTTATGCACAGATTCATAGTAAAGATGGTATGAGAGCAGTTCAGTTTATGACTCTATGTGTGAACCATGTTAGAAACAGGGATACTCTCAGAGATGCACCTTTGCCCACTGTGAGGGATTCGGGTTTTCATTAGGTACCACCGTTTCGCGAGACAACGGTGGTATAGAGCAGAGGAGATTGGAGTTCTCGCCTCCTGGCAGCGGTGTTTTCTCCTCCGGTTTTGTTGGGATTTCAACAAACAGTTCGATGAGCTATTAGAAGATTTCTAGGTTGTCTAGAGCTGCCAGGCAGTATATATGCAGGAAGGAGAAAATTTTGAAAAATGTAGGAATTTTGGAGGATGATGAGCACATAGATGGCATGTATGACAGTGTGATTTGTACACATACAATGACAGAGATGAGAGATATGCTGAAAACTGATATGCAGAATTGTCACAATAATGTATTAGTGCAGTCCCTGGACATGTTTCATGAAATTGTAGATTTTGTGTCACAGATTGAGTCAGAGGCTGAGGTAAATCAGCAAAGAGTGTTGAGTGCTGAAGAAATTCAGCAAACAGAGTTTCCAGCTGGTTATGATCAGCTTTCAGAGACACAGAGGGCTGAAAACTTTCAGCCAACAGAGTTTACTGCTGAAGTATTTCAGCATCCAAAGTTTAGGGCTATTTCTATGCAATCCATAGAGCAGAGGGCTGAGGATATTCAGCCATTGAAGTACAGAATTGCTGATTTACAGCAAGATTTGAGTAATGCAGAAGAGCATAATGAAGCCAGGGTTGACACGAAATACAAAACTGTGGATAAGAAGGTGAAGCCGGTTGCTGTACCGCTTCCACCTGACAGTGATCAGCAAATAGAGAGGGCTGCTAAACAACCAATTTTGAGGGATTCGGAGCATATTGGTCATAAATTTTCAGCAGAGACTCTTGCTGAATTGAAAATTGGAAATGGTGATTTCTTGCTACCCATAGAGAAGCAATGCTTTCAGGAGATGCTTGAGCGACATGGAAGGGGATTTGCTTTTTTCCCGCATGAGATTGGATGTGTGAATCCTGATATTGTTGCTCCTATGGTCATTTTTACTATTTCTCATATTCTATGGAATCTCCAACCTATTCCAGTGCCTAAGGCACACCTGCCAAAGCTGATTGATTTATTGAATGAGAAAATCAGGATGGGAATCCTTGAGCCTTCATCTACACCATACTCAAACAGGTGGTTTACAGTTCCAAAGAAGAATGGTACTCTCCGATTTATTCAGGACATGCAGCTAGTGAACAGAGTTACTATCAGGAATGTTGGTATAGGTCGAGTTGTGGATGAGTTTGCAGAAGCATTTGCTGGACGTGCCATCTATTCTTTAGGTGATTTGTATTCAGGATATGATCAGTTTGAGCTGGCTTTGGAAAGCAGGGACATAACCACCATGAGAACTCGTATTGGGCTTGTTAGGATGTGTACCTTGCCTCAAGGTGCCACTAATTCTGTTGCGCATATGATGAATGCCATGCATAAGGTCCTTCGTGATTATATACCTCAGCTTACTATGCCTTTCTTGGATGATGTGCCCATTAAGGGGTATGCAGAAGAAGAGAAGAATGAGAGTCTAAATGAGCAGGGATGCAGATACTTTGTGGCTGATCATATTTCAGCATGTGAGAAGATTTTGGCCAGGTTAGAAGAAGTGAACTTGACACTTTCAGGGCAAAAATCTGTTTTTGGAGTGAATGAGGTTGTCATTGTTGGACATATGTGTGGGTATTATGGCAGGAAACCCTCACCTGATAAGGTGAATGCTATAGGCAAGATTGCAGAGTATTGTTCTACCACTTCAGAGGTACGGAGATTCATTGGAGCTTGTGTGTTTTATATGATTTGGATACCTCATTTTTCACACATAGCAGTTTGTTTGTATCAGCTGCTTCGACAGGGGCAAAAATTCTATTGGGATGAGAGCCACACTAGAGCCATGCGAAAATTGAAGAAGTTATTGCAGAATGCTCCTACTCTCAGGAAAGCAGATTATAATTGTGGGAAGCCTATTGTACTGACAGTTGACACTAGTCCAATTGGCATAGGTTGGGCTGTGGGTCAAGATGATGTAGATGGAAATAGGTATGCTATTCGGTTTGGGGCGAAAGTCCTAAACGAGAGACAGAGGAGATATCCGCAAATCAAGAGAAAGCTACTGGGGATTGTCATGGCTCTCAAATGTGACAAGGAATACTTTATTGGAGCTTCAGTTGTAGTAGAGACAGATTGCTTACCATTGATTGATATGATTACGAGTTGCTCTACTCCGGATATAGCTATGCTGAGATGGATTGCATACATCAAGTGATTAAATCTAGAATTTAAACACATAGCAGGGAAGGATAATCTAGTGGAAAATATGTTGTCTAGAGCCAGATAAGATGATGAGGAGACTCTACTTGCAGAAGAGGATGATGCAAAAATTTCAGCCACTATGGTTGATCATGTTTGTCATGTCTATGATATTGTGGCTTTTATAGAAGATCTCTATGTTGGAGATTGGTTGCAGATTGGCAGGTACCTTAGTACACTAAGCAAAAGAGATGAATGGACAGATGAAGAGTTCAAGAAGATCACAAGGAAAGCCTATGGTTATTTTCTCAAGGACAGATTTCTTTGGAAGCATCCGAAGAAAAGAGGTGGATTACCTTTGCGGGTTGTCTGCGATAGAGAGACACAGCTACAGGTGATGAGGGAGTTTCATGAGAGTCCTTGGGCTGGTCATAGAGGAGTGTGGGCTACTTATGAGAAAATCAAGGAGAAATATTGGTGGAAAGGCATGTATAGAGATGTTTCTCACTTTGTTAAGACTTGCAGAGACTGCCATATGTATTCGGTAGTGCGTCATCGAGATGAGCTTCATCCGACCTATCCGCTATGCATTCATTATAAGTGGGTAGTTGATTTGGTTACTATGCCTATGGGTCTATGGCAGATGAGATACATTGTTTTGGCTAGAGAGGATCTTACCAATCATGTTGAGCGCAGATCTTTGAGAACGAAGACCACTAGTGCAGTGTGTAAGTTCTTACTGGAGGAAATTTTCTGCAGGTATGGTTGTGTGGGTAAGATCACTGTGGATCGTGGTGAATTGGATGCAGATGAAGCTAGGGAGTTTTTCTCTCAGCTAGGAATCAAGTTGGCTCTAACTACAACATATAATCCAGAGGGAAATGGGAAGAGTGAAAGAGGGCATCCGCCGATAGTGAAAGCATTAGCCAAAGCATGCATGCAGAGGACGGATTGGAGAATGACCGAGACTTCTACCATTTGCTTTGTGGGCTGATCGTACGACTCATAGTGTTACCACAGGATATATGCCTGCAGAGTTGATGTATGGTCAGAAACCTGTTATGCCAACTGAGACTTGTGCTTTGACTTGGTCAGTTTTACCTTGGCAAGAGGATTTGACGAGAGAGGAGCTCTTAGCTCTTCGGATTTGACAGTTGGAGAGGAGACCAGAGGATATTCAACTAGCTATTGACAGGTTGAAGGTTGCTAGACTAAGGAATAAGGACAGGTTTGACAGTAGGCATCGCTTGCGGCCTAGAGCAATAGAAGAGGGAGATTGGGTTTCATAGCAGCCTTGAAAATCAGCATACTGCACTTCAGAAGATGGTGAAAAGATGGTTTGGGCTATACATAGTTAGACATGTTTTTTATAATGCAACATATGAATTGACAGAATTGGATGGGACAGTGCTTAGAGTTCCTATTGCTGGAAAAAGAATCAAGATTTTCAAGAAAAGAGATGATGAAGATTATGCATTGGAAGAATTTATAAGAGAAGAACAACGAGAAGAGACTCCAATGGAAGAGACAGATGATATGACAGATAATCTTGTTGATATACCGAAAATGCATAATGAAGAGATTGATCTGTTTATGGATCTTGATGATAACGATCATGGGTAGTTGGCCCATCCGGAGGATGCACAGGATTAGAGGGGGTGGATGTCGTATTGCTGTGCATTCGAGGTGTGAAAACCACCCAAAAGGTGTGTGTGTGACATTTGTTACTTTGTACATACTTAGTTGTTGTGTTTACATTTATTTTGCACATATGAGTATAGTGGAGAGAAGTTTGGAGGCATACTGGTGGGCATGAAGGGATGCTTTCAATCTATATTGAGCAGGGCTAAGGAGAGAAGGCTTTACATTGGACAAGCATTACATGTTGATGCCCTTCAGAAAGGATTCACATCAGACTATGATTATAGTACCCTGGTGTCTATGTATAGCAAAAGTGGGAGCATTGTAGAAGCAGAGAATGTGTTTGATGGGTTGTCTGAGCACACTGTTACACTGTTGTGTCATGGAACACTTGCATTGGTAAAGGAGCTGTGACGGGCTACATTGCTAATTATCTAGATGTTGGGTTGGGCTAGGCTAAAGATGGTCAATTTGTCAAAGTTACTTGGATTGTAACATGTGGAAGCGTTCCCCTTGAATCATCTTTCCAGAGAGTGAGCAGATGTGTTTACACATCATGTGGGCTTTATGAATATAGAGCTTGGAAAGCAAAGCCTACACGGCCAAAGCATCGCTTTTTCACTTGGGGATTGCGCTATTCAGAGCGCCAAGTAGTTGATTTTTACATATCGGATTTCCAGTCAGGCAGGCGGGCCTTAGTAAAAAGCGGGTTATGGTGCAACTGTTACGCCATATGTAGAGGAGGAAATTGATTTGGAAATCACCAGCAAAAATGGACAGCTCCCTTCTAATTTTCTGCACTGGCTATCAACCCGTAATTTGTCTAGTGACGATCGTGTGATGAGGCTGAAGGAAGGGTACATCAGAGAAGGGAATACAGTTACTGTTATGGGCATGGTTCAGAGGAATGAGAATATTGTCATGATTATACCTCCTACGGAGCCTGTCTCTACTGGTTGTTAGTGGGAAAGATGTCTTCTGCCAACGACGATGGATGGGATTATTTTGAGATGCAAGGATAATGCAAAGGCTAATGTTATACCTGTTTGAATTGGAGGCCTAATTCAGAGCTCGGCTTTGGTCTGGTCACTGATAATTGGTTAGCATGTCAACAAGCCCTCTCCAACATATACTTTAATTTCAAGAAGTATAGGTATTAGGCAACAGGTTCTTCATGTGGTGTCCAAAAGTATACAATACAGTTGCAACATCTAGCCAAACAATTTTTGACAATCTTTCAGTGATATAACTGCTTCTTGCAGTGGCTGTGTTATACAATGGTTGAAGTACAGGTGCATGGAGAGGTTACAAAGCATTCATAGCTGAGTTGGATGATATGAACGTGACGATTGTAGTCCTATTATGTCAGTCAATACTCCATCTACAGTATAAAAGGCTTTGTGCCTGTCAACCGTGTACTATTTCCAACACTCCAGGCTGTAAACTAACTGGTCCCATGCAGCAGCTTATGTATGTTTTGCTTTGTGTCTCTTACAGACTGGAAAAGGGCTGCTAGCTCAACTGGTCACTGTTAAAATAGTGACAACAGCTTTGTACAAAGATTCTTTCATCTTCGCATCTTTGCTGATCTTCTATCCAGAAATTTATCAAGGTCTTCTGAAGACACGACTTTGCTTTCACAAACCCTTCGATAGCATGAATATTAAAGGCAAAGAGCGATTGCTTTTTCAAAGATGTCTTCTCCTCGTCGCTTTAATACTTTCTACCACCTCGAATTATCATAGCTTAAGAAAATATTTTTTTAAAAAGCATAATTCCTAACATCAATAATGATGTCGTCCTACAATGTTCGTAGACGTCAATGATGACGTCGTCAATAATATTGTCATGCACTTCTATATGAAGCACCATCAGTAAAAATGTCTCCAAAAAGTGCTTTATAAAAAACATCTCTGATTGACATCAAAGATGGCATTGTCATGTCACTTCTCAAACATCGTAGCCTTTTGTTCTTTTTGCAAGCTAAGGACCTCTTTTGTATACTCTAACACCCATTATCTCTGCCATGGAAAGTTCCTCATTGATGTTTGGAATAGCACTAGAAATGGTGACATAATCCAGTAATTGTACTCCATCTTGATCCCAATGATGAGTTACTTTATGTCCTACATGCACTCATGCACCAACTCTTCTCAGTCTATAAATGAGAGAATAAAGTTGCAATGCTTCTTCATCCATCATACCACTTAGCTCCAAAGGTAATCGTTTGGCATTACTCTGTCTTATTGCTTCATGAGCTTCTTGAGAATTCGTTACTTTCAAAACAAACTCTTGCAGCTTTGTAGGAATGTATTCATGTCCTTTCCTTTAGAATTATGGAAGAATTTGTCAATTTGGTGGGTAGTAATGGGTGGCAAAGAGTAACACAAAATGGTCTTCAATTTCAGTAGAACATATCTCATAATAAAAGGATGAAGGTATTTCACGATCCATGTTCTCAACAGTTAGAAGTTGCTTTGTCTCCATTTCCATGGATGGTGATTTTCTAGAGTAGAGAATCACTTCAAATGTTGTCTTCTCAACATGCAAAACCCATGTCTTTGAGCTTTCAAAATAGATGTCTTCTTATAAACCTGCCTTTCCATGCATTGCGCCCTATCAAAAATATACTTTTAAAAGAGAATTTTATGCTCATTCATTCATGCAATTTGCAATGAGGAAAATATGTAATGCGATCGTTCAAATGATGCTTTCACACAAAAAAATTATGAATGCACTAAAGAAATTCTGCCTAGCCTAAATACATGTGCACAATGCTTAGGCTAACATTGAAATTTGGCCTAAGTGGATTGGTCTACCAAATTAGTAATACTAGAAACATATATAGTCAAATTGATTATGGGTGACATACCAAAGTTTAGTGTTGATAGAATTCATAAAGTATGTGCAACATGTCATGTCAATTTGGATAGCAATAGGTAAGGCATGCATTTTCATAGTAAAGATATGTATGCTAAAAGCCACTTGAGTTGTAATATTCCAATATATGAGGCCCTCAAAAGGCTATAATTATGAGTGGTTGCATGTAGTATATCTCTTTTATTAATGATCACACTAAAAAAGTATGGGTTTTTTTTATGCATGAGAAAATTGAGGTATTCACTCACTTTAGAACCTTTAAGGCTATGGTCAAAAAGAAGAGAAGGTTGCATATTAAATGCATAAGCTTAGATAGAGTAGAAGAGTATTTATTCAATGAATTTTCCAATTCCTTACTAAAAAATACTATTTGGAAGCAATCTAGATGTAGATACACTTCATAGAAAAATGAAGTTACTCAGCAAAAAAATAGACATATTGCAAAAGTGGCTAAGCATTGATGTTTGAAAGAGACTTGCCTCATTAGTATTTGGTGAAGTAGTCTCTTTTGATATATATTATAGACAAGATACCCATGGCTGTTATACATGATTTGGTATTTGTTGACGAGAAGTATACCAAAAAGCTTAGATGAAGGATTTGGAATTAAATCCATTAAGACACCTAGTGTGAGAAAAACACAAGAGCATGCTTAGGCTCTTAATAGCGATAAATGTTGAGATGTCAAGCTCTACATAAACTGGTATCCATTACAGGCATTAGGAGAAATATGGACTCCCTTTTTCGCCCCTTAAGTAGTGAATAAACAAATATAGGCCTAACCAATGAGAGAGCTGGGATTCCAAATTCATAACCTTAATTTGATACCAATGAAATTTAATTTACCCTTTTAATTATGTTTTTGAGACAAAGGTGAGGTGGACAAACTATAGATGAACATGAATCTTCTAGCCATATGTTGGCCCAAATCTTCTCTCAATAATAAAATAAGGGAAATGTGGGAATACAATGGTGTCACTTCTTGGAAGTTTGTGACTTTAATTTTCATTTTTTAAAATTTTTATGTTTGACTTTTCATTTCTTCCCTTTTCAGTTTCCCTCTCTTTCTTAGGCGGAACTCAAATTTTATCATATCTCTTTCCGCGCTTCTTCTTTTCTAACAAAAGTTTACAACCTCATTTTCGCTTGCCCTATCTGTAACCCTATGAAATTTCATTTTCTCTAAACAAACACAGAGTGAGTTTCACATGTTTTATGATAGCATAGTTTGTTCTACCAAAGCCTTACGATTTTCTTCCCAAAACTTTATAGGTATATTGTTCTCTTCCATGGATGTTCTATGCTAAAGTTTTATCTTGTCTGGACAAAACCTGTGCAGGTTATATGCATTGTTACATGCATTCTCTGACATGTAATTTCTTTTGTTTTGGTACTCTAGGAGTCTCTTACAGCCAAGAACAATGATCTCTTGAACACTCAACTTCTTCTTCAACATCTTAGGGTTTCTCTATAAACAAAGTTACAGGTATGTTGTCTCGTTTTTTTGTTGCTCCATAATTAAATTTTATCTCATTTGGAAAAAAAGTATGCAAGTTATATGCATACTAATCTTTCCTTTGTTTTTGTACTCCAAGAATCTCTGAGGGTGAAAACCAATGATTTTTTAAAAACTTAACTTCTTCAACATCTTTGGGCTTCTTTGCAAAGAGAGCCACATGTATATTGTCATTTTTTAATGTTGCTCCATGGTTAAGTTTCAACTCATTTGGACAAAGCCTATGTACGTTATATTTATGCTTTGACCCAAGATTTCTTTTGTTTTTGTACTCCATGAATTTGTTAGTGAAGGAAAAATGGCCTTGTTATAAGTCAACTTCTTGTTCAACATCTCTAGGCTTCTTTGTGAAAAGAATTACATGTACAATGTTTTTTTTTCATTGCTCCATTTAAATTTTATTTTTTTGGAGAGAATAATATTTATAAATTATACACATGCCGATAGGTAACTTTTCTATCTAGTTATTATAGATATCTTCACGGAGGAAAAACATTAGCAACATACTTGCAATGGAGGTCTTCAATAGGAAAGATAGTAGCGGTAATTGGATTTGTGACAAGTACTGTAATAAGTTGGATTGGATTTTGATGTACGCAAGTACTTGAGGGAGTTTCAAGCTCAGGTGTAAGGATGTTGCAAACCCCAACAAATATTGGAAATGTATAATTTTAGAGTTTAGAAAAGTGTTGAATGGAACAAGTACAATAACAAAAATGTTGATCCAACATGTTTATATGCACAAACAAATCTCTATACATGATGAGAAATACATTCCAAATTATAAACAAAATAGTAAGTTTTTAAATTTTATAATTGTTTATTCTTTTGCATTACATTTGTTTTTAAAAATATTTGCAGTGTTCTAATTCAATCTTGTATGCATGGACTTTGCATGAATGGTAGAATGTGGAATGTTTGAGGGGCAATATACATGTTTGGAATGAAGACATAGGTTCTTTGATCTATGATAATAACTTTGCAAGTCAACTTGCAACTCAAAAAATCTTTTTTTATAATTCTTTGTATGTAGTAGAAAGCCAGAGATTGCAGCATGTCCCATTACCACCACTATCTAGTGGTGAATGGTTGACTAGTAGCTTGAAGTTATCAGGAGCATGTAAGTCCAAGATAAAATTTGACATCAATAGTACTGTGAAACCCACCACAGGATCCAAAGATGTGCATCTTAGTTGGTTTATTATATTCTCCTTGTTTGCATATTTTTTTGATTCATGTAATAATCTGAAGAAAAAAACAATTACTTATCAATGCAAGTGTGCATCCAAGGAATGGATGAGTCGGCTATTGGGTGAGTCTTAGAAAGTTGAAATAACACATTTTGATGAGACAATTGAGTGTAGAGTCAACCAATCTGATCTGACATTGAGGTAAATCTTTTTTATTACTTCGCATGCCTTGATTTAATTGACATAGGTCTTGCTTAGATAAATTATTATGTTAATCACATTTACTTACCATTATTTTTGTTTTTATTACAGGTATTTCATCGCTTGATAAAATCTATGCATTCACTTTTGATATAGAAGATGGCGACTTTTATGAGGGGAGTGGATAAGCTTGGATCAAGATACCTGAGATGACACACATACAACTCTCATAGATGTGGTTATCTTGTGGAATGGTCATAATCCTTTTGTGGTCAATGCAAATAGTCATTGGCCCATTTTTTTAATGAGATAAGAAATCCAATTAATATCCAATGAGTCCCTCTTGAACTTCTATTTCAAGTTAGATAATAGAAAAGTCAAGACTTGTAGTGAGCAATCCATGACATGTAAACAATGTTTTCCACATATCCTTGAGATAGTGGATTATGTATTGAAATAAAGAAACTAAGGTAAGAGTTTTATTTTGAAACTTTAGGGTTAAAAATTTCATAAAAATATTTATTTAAAACCCTAGATATGTAAAAGCTATAACTCCAAACTCATCTTCACTTTCATTCTCTTCTTCCCTACACTTGTGCTCTCCTTCCGTCTCTCTTTGTGTGCCATGGCTACCACTCCTGCCTTTGCCACATGGATTAGCTCCACATGCTAGCGCACATAGAAGACCATATATACCCTAGGTTTTCTATGACATTGAGTCTAGAGAGCTCACTTTCCACTGTGGATCCTTGCTTTAGTATAGTGGCATCATTTTGTGATGCAGGGAACCCTCTCACTTACTCTAATTCAGACTCGGTGGGTTCCCATATATTTCACGTATAGTCTATGTGCTAGATTGAGCCATGAAAATGTGATAAATAACCTCGGGTGCATGTGTGGCAACATCTCTATGCTATAGCAGTGCTCACCTTGTCTCAGGACCACGCCACGATGGATCTCATCGAGCGTGATGCGACCTTTGCCATATATGTTTTGTACAGTGAGCTGCAGGAGGACAGTGACAAAGACATTGACACACCCTCTCAGCCACAACTAGAGTATTTTGAGAGGGAGCTTGTAGAGATCGCTCTTGATCCGAGTGTAGAGGTAGTAGAGAGCTTAGCCATTGTGCACCCACCTCCCTGCCCTGATGAGATGCCAACGAGCAATGAGCCACCTGTCACTTCTCTCCATGTTGTCACCATTGAGGGGGTGGAATATCTACTCATGCAAGATGTATTAGAGATTTTGGAGCTAAGAGAAGAACTATATTGTATCATAGTGTGTGATGTACTTGATGAGTTTATATATTTTAATATACAAGATGTCCCATCACATGTTGATGAGGTGGTTTGATTTGATGGCACAAGTGTTGATGACATATATGCCATTGTGAGCATCCAAGAGCAGATTAGGATGATTCAATGCCACAGTAGGAGATCTCTGATGAGGAGTTTGAGTGGTTGCAATAAAGCCTTTTTGGTCCTTGATCCGACTACATAATACCTTTCTAAGAGAGAGATAAGGGTAGCCTAGTTGGTAGGAGCAGACTTGGATGCTCCATTACAACAATAGATAGATGATGCAGAGAAGGTAATGTTCTTGATTTCCTATGCAACTTCACTAATAGGGCCTCTAGGACATTGGGACCCTCCCTGTTGCAAATTCAAGCCCCCAAATGCGAGCCTCTATCTAGGGCTACTCTAGGGGCTTGATCCTAACAAAAATGAACACAGAGGGTCTCGATGCCCTAGAGGCCCTACTGGTGACGTTGTGTGTAGATCCGATGTATATATCTTTAGCACACTCCATGCATGGTGAGTCTAACATTGAACTTGTGTGATAGAAGACATCATCTATATAGATGAGTTTTCATCTAGGCAAGGTGGCTGATTTGGTAGCCAAGGAAGGGCGCAGGATTCGACATTGAAGGAGTACATTGGACATCTTGTCAGGGACATTATTCTATTTCATAAGACATGCTCTCCAGCTTTTGCTGAGAACTTCTTAAAGTTGAGGGCACTAAGGAAGGCTGGGCCCTTCAAGACCATCTCGACCAACTCCAACTTGGAGAAAGTAGTATTTCTTTGACATTTGAAGATGCTCTACTTATTCACTAGTACTAGGTCTGGGCCACTTTTTTCCATGGTGGCCCATGGCATAATTGTTGGTGTTCAAGAACCTAATGTCATTAGGTAGGAACTAGTGGGGCAAAATATATTGTTTCCTAGCTCTGACTATACTATAGGGAGTGTGGCTCGAAGAAGCCTAAGAGATAGTAGATGTATTTATTGCCTAATGATATCTCCTCACCAATGTAATGCACTTTGTAATCTTCTCTTGAAGTAATGAAAACTGATGTTTGTTGGATTCATATGCAATATAGTTTGTGATATGTGTCATTTATTATTGTTTTTTACTTGGATGTTACGTTTATTTATCAGATTTATATGCAACACGATTCGTATGCTAAATTTAATAGAGGCAGTGCTTTATCAAATTCGTGCACAACATGTATTCATTCAAACACATATAAAAATAACTCAAATACATAAATAAAACAAATAACAAGAAACTAAACAAAAATAAGACATGCAAAAATTTGTTTATTCATATTCATAACAATTCACATGGGATCCATTACAACTAGGGTTTTATTAAATCTCTTCAGAAGCTACATTCCATATATGTTTAAGTAGTACACACCTTTGCATGCACTACTACATAGACCAAGTCTCCAAACAAGTTGATGAGGTAAGAATCGATAGCTTCTTGAAGTGCAAGGAGGGCCTGAGTAATCTAATGATCGGGTTGTTGTAAGTGTGATCCATCTGGGAAGTGCCTCCTATTGTTCTTAATCAATATGCCATCCGTAAACTCCTGCACCAGCTTCCAGAATGGAGCCTTTAGTATCATGAAGTGTGTGGTCTTCTAATAATGGCATATCTTGCGAAGAGCCAATGTGCATGGCCTCCATCGATGCTTGTGATGCTGACATGGTGGTGGTGATAGTGGAGGTAGGAGAGGTGGCCTGTGCATGGGATTTCTAGGGGTGTGTCTCCGGGCCGCTTGCTTGATACGTACCATGTGTCCTAGGAGAGAAAACTTAAAACTCAAAAGTGAAATGTGTAAAATGAGGTGAAACTTTAAACTTATAGCCAAAAATTTTTAAAACCCTTAAACTTGAATTAATATATCTAGTTTTGGAAACATATAACTAGTGATTTGATTGACATGAAAATTTACATGTGGAGTCCTCTAGGACACATCAACTACCCAAAAAAAATTTGGCCCCATCAGAAGGCTTTAGGAAACTTGTTTGGAGACTCCCATCTAGGACCCTAAATCTGGGACTCTAGGACGCCTTTCTGGAGGCTTGCCTCTGGGGCCCTGAATCTAGGAGATTGAGGGCCCTAAATCTGAGCCTCTAGAAAGGTGTCCCAGAGGCTTTGGACAGGGTTAATTTTTTAATATCCATGATTTTTTATGATGTTGAGCATATGGGTGAAGTTTCACCATATTTTGATATATAAAATTGATGGTTCAATGTTTTGTTTGAAAATGCATTAATTGAATTATACTTCACTAATAATAGAAAAACTCACCAATGAGTATACGCAACTATATATTAAATGTGTTGTCAACCAAACTACGTGAAACATTGAAAACTTAAAAATTCATTTAAAAAAATCATGGGTAAAATGAAATATTGCATATCCGATATAATGTTGCCGAACCACTAGATACAGTAAATATATAGTGTATCAATCCATGTATAACTAATCATTGACTTTTGCATGATTGTGCATTGAATTTATCCTCAAATTGGAAACTTAAAAATTCGCACAATGGAAATCATGGTCAAAATAGAATATCACATATTGGATTTAGCATTATCAAACCATGAAATACATGGTAGATAGTGCATCACACTAAGTACAACTAGAGATAGGTAAAATTTAGCTCCATTTTGCAAGCCATTGCTATCAAATACTTAAATGTCTACTAGAAAGATAATCCAAAACTAAGCTCCTTACAATCTACAACCAAACCTGAGCTAAAAACATAGATCCAATAACAAGGTAGCTTCTCAAAGCATATTGTTGACATTAAGATTAAATGCATCCTTATTTTTGTGGATCCTGTGAAAAAGAACAAGATCTATGGGCGTAATAGTGATATGTTGGGCATGAATGGCAAAAATTTGACAATCACTCATTAAATCAATCAAGTAGCTTTCAACTACTTCTTGGAGAGCAAGCAAGGCTTGGCTTGACCATCACCCCACATTCCTTGCCTGGTTCCTTGAAAAGAACTTGTGATGATGCCTTGACTAGAGATCTTGCAGTATTTCTTGTACCAACCTGGAGAATGGTTCCTTAGGAATAATCAAGTTGGCATTCTTCTAGAAGTTCCTTATCTCATGTATCACAACTATGCTTGGTCTCGATCTTCACTTCTTATGTATTGGAGGATGTGTATTACCAGCGAAAGAAGCAGCGGGAAGTGGAGCAACTGGAGCATCTAGACCACCATTCTTGGACTATGGCAAATCACTAGGGCGACCATTGTTGGCCATAGTTGTGCCACCATTATTAGATGTAATAGCGCCACCATTGTTGGCCACCAAGGGACCTTTGTCACTCATAGTATGCTCACTAGATTGAGAAGAGTGTTAAGCTCTTGCTCTTGTAGGCACCATCTTGATAGGAATCTTGGAACGTGCCATGGTTGTGATGATGAAGGATAAAAAGGTGGAGGGTAGAGTGAAGAGTAATGGAAAAAAATTAAAGGCTCTACTTGACTTAAATACGAAACTTTTAAACTTACTGTGGTGTAAATGAACTTTAAAATTATCATTTCATTTCACTTCTCCACCCCATCCCTACCTCTCTCTGTCTCCTACAACCCCCCTCATGCCCCTCTCTCTCTAGGCTAGTGAATGTTTCAAGGTTTGGAATTTTCATATATTTTCTTAGGATTTCAAAATCGACTTTTCATAATTAAAAAACATAGTTCGAAATCAACTTTGAAAAACATAGTGAGACAAACCTTCAAAATTTTAAACAAAATTTGTAAGACATCTCATGTTAAAGATAGGAGTATTAATATGTCATATCCTTAGTGCATATGCTCTCCTTGTGGACTCTAAATATATCAAAATTTTTATCTTTATATGGGTCTCCATTTCTTGCCATCTCTCTCTTGAGTTGCCAACCATTCTATGTGGCGTTGTCTAGATGTGCTATTTTCATATCCTACTTTTCTCACTTCATATATTTCTCTACTTATAAATTCTGCTTGGACTTCTTTTCATTTTTTTCATATCATATCTCTAATATTCTATAACACCAGTGGAATAATTGTCTCATAGAGTTGAAATCATTGATGCCATCTCCATGATCAATTGCCTTTTGAAAAGCACAATGAGCTTGCCACTCAGATTGTTCCATGCCTTGAATTAATCATAGTACCAAATTTCCTTCATTTGCAAAGTATGGACCATGTGCTTCAAGTATATGCTGCACAATAAGAGAAATTAGAAAGAAAACTAATTTGAAATTATGATATTTTTTTGTAGTAGTGACAATACTAACCATGTAGTGTGTTATGTTGTTTGTAGTCTATGCTCCACCATGGACTTATGAATTTTAGCAACTCTCTCTTTAAATGTATTGGCATCACCATCCCCAAATCTCAACTTTTGTAAGAAAGTTGCTAATCTATCTAGGTGTATCCACGCTTTTGCCTTCCCAATCCTTGTTTGTCCCCCATTGCTCCAATCTGGAACAACAAGGTGGGTGCAACTTTTTCCATGCTTCATACTTCTCTGGTTTTTTTACAACTATATTGCCTTCCTCATCTCGAGGTGAGATATAAACTTCCTAGCCTTAGATCCATCAAAGCATGGTTTACAAGGGATGTTTCCACTCTCAATCATTTTTTTCTCGTCCTTTTTTATTTCTACTTGGTCCCATGCAATTCAACTTCAGAGGAGACTTGTTCTACCTTCTTGCATGTAGCATCAGTTTGTGACACGAGGTGCATCTTGTATGCAAAGCATATATATTTATATACTAACTTCTCAATTATTCTAACCAAACAATGCAATGTGCAAAAGTGAATCCTTGTTAGTAGTATTTCTGCCGAATTAGGGTGTTACTTTGGATCCACTGGAACTAGCATTCCATTTATCATGACTTTTTGATCACGTGTTGGAGCACCTTGTTGTCCTGCCCTGGCAATCCATTCTTTCTTTCCATCTTTCCCTTTCTTCCTAGCTTGCATGCAATATATGCATGTAATTTTGCATTTGTTGCATTTGATAAACCAAACATACACTTTAATGTTTTTAAATCACCATCAAGATGCCATTCAACTTGATAGTCCCCAAACCCCTTGCTGTGTAAAGTTGCTCCATTATTTTGTTGTTGAATAACACTGGTGTATATTAGTGAGGTTACAAAAAACTTAAAGTACTTCATGGTCCTCCTTTGGTACTCCAAATGCTACAAGCCACCATATTTCATTCTCTGATTCTCGCTCTGATTGCACACTGAAGTATAAAGGATGGTTTTCATCGATGTTGGGATCCAATGCTCGATTCATAAGTGTTATACTCACACGTTCAAGTTTTTTCCCCTTAATAATTTCACTCTCATCAAGTAATTTGAGGACAACAAACTTAAGCTTGCCTCTACATTCTTCCATAGGCATATTGTAGAACTTGACCATAGCAATCTAAACCCTACGTATATCCAATACAAAGTTGTTGGATGCATTCAGTACAAAGGAAACTTCTTTGGAACCATACTTCAATATGTGTATGTATTCCAAATGTGTAGGCTCACCAATTAGTTCTAAAACTTTGTCGTTTAGTTGTTTTTGAGCCTTCAATTGCTTGTTGTAGGCTGTGGTTCTTCCTATCCTTCTCAGCCAACAATCTATCCTTTTCCATCAAAGAGTGCATATTCCCTTGTAATCTTGTCCGCATATTTTTCAAGGCTTGATGAACCCTTGCTAATCCTTGTGTGACAAGTATGCATGTGTATCCATACAATCCTTCATTTTCTTCACAAACAAACTTTACAAATGATGTAAGCCCTTCAAATTATTGTGGTGGTCTTTGAGTGAGTGGATCAGGTGGATAAATGCACCCATCAACCCAAAGGTCCATATTTTTTTCCCCTGCATTTCTTTCTTGTTGCATCCTGTATCTTATTGCATCATCCCTTTCCACAGTTCTTTTGAACATTGGTGCATAATCATCCTTCAATCGAAAGTGAATATCTCTCTTTCTCCTTGTACTTGCATTGTGGAAAGAAAAATGTATGCCAATTTTAATGTGGATTAACATTCGAATCACACAATTACATCCCTTTGATTCACTATATTTGTGTTTTTTTAAATCCAATTGGATCTTGTCTCTTTCTCTTGATTTCAGTCATGATTGACCCTAATCAACCCCTAATCAACCTATAATCTTATCTTTTAAGCTACCTCTAATTAGCATCAAATCTTATATTTAGTTATATCTAAAATATTCACACACACACACACACTTTCTCTCTCTCTCTCTCTCTCTCTCTCTCTCTCTCTCTCTCTCAATAAGAATTGATCAAAGATATGTAAACACATTTATATAGAAGCTTGGCTAGTGGAGAACAATAGCATCATCTTATCTTCTACCCTAATTTACTCTCTGCCACTTTATCACTTATTTTCTTATTTCATCTCACACAATCCTCTCTCTTTCCCCCCTTATTCATCTCTCTCTCTCTCTCTCTCTCTCTCTCTATCTATCTCTCTCTCTCTCCCTCCCTCTCTCTCTCTCTATCAATTAATGCTTAAGGATTAAACAACTATAAAGAATAATAATATCACAGATATTAAAAAAATAAAGATACCTCCATTATCACTTGATTGCTTGTAGTATTGACTGTTGAAGAGGAAGATATATTTTAGCATAGTACTGAAGAGGGAGATTGCTTGTAGCAAGGTAGACAGTGTTGTAGATAGAGATTATTTGATTTCAACAAATGGTATCAAAACCACTTCTCAATGCTGCTTCAGAAGAATTTGTATGCAAGAAACCATATTCTGGAGGGAAGAAGAAGACTACACAAAATTTTGAACAAAACTAGAGCTTTCAGAGGGAATTAAAAAATGCCTAGAAATAGGCATATACTTGTTCAAAAAAGATAAAAATCTACAAGGAAACTCTCTAGTCAAAAAGGTGTCTCTAAGTAAAAAATAATCTTTAAAAATATTTTGTACATCAGTTTATATATTTTTTAACTTCTGCCCTTTAAGAAGAGAATGAGAATGATTCTAATATACTTTAATGTTGAAAAGTCATGATGGCATTAAAGAGTTGTATATCAATTATTGGCTCCATTTTTAGAGAAAATAAAACTCTATTTTTTTAGTTATGAGGATTTTGAGAAAAAGTGACCTTATCCTACAGTTTGGGAATAAAATAATAGGTGAAAGCTATTGAAAATACAAATATGAGAATTGCTTGATTGTAGAAGATCTCTTATTATAATATTATTTTGGAATCTCCTTTTAGAGAGAGAGAGGTGAGAGAAACCCCTTAAGGGACAAAAAAAGAGTCCATATTTCTCCTAATGTCTTCGTGATATGGCAACATTTTATTCACTAGCATATTAGGTTACCAATGTGAGGATATGCCAATGATTCTATAGCTTGACTATATCCACATAGTTTATTCTTAGTTCTACCACATTCATTGGGCCACATTTTCTTTCCTTAGAGCATTCACACTTGGTAACTACTTGCATATACATTGTGGTATTTTCATATTGGTGTTTTATCATATTGTAGACTTAGTTCTTTCATATGAAAGAAGGAGAAATAAAATGTTAGTCCTATCTCTCTGTGTGCTTAAGTATTTATTGCTTTTGTATGTGTGCTCATGGTCTCTTAATCTCTCTTCCCTCTTGTCTCTTTTCATGGTATCAAAGCTCTTCCATGGATGTGGGAGCTTGATTGAAGGCTAAGGTGAAAGCATTGGATCACAAAAGTAAGTAAGCAAGCAATGGGTAAGAAGCTCTTCCACTTTGCTCAATTTTCCTTGGGTTAGTTGTAGGAGGATCTTGAGGCTGGCAAGGCTACAATCTCCACTGATTGTAGTAAAACTTAATGAGTAGGAAAATTTTGTATATATACTGTAGGAAAGCTCTTTAGGCTTTGCCTTCTGTGATTTTTGACATCTCACGTCATTTCGATCTCTGTTCTGGATCTACCAGCAGTTTAATAGTAGTTTTTAACTATACTAAAATTTAGAATTTGTTAGCCATTTACAGATGCACATGTTAGTGATTTCGAATATACAAGGTTTCACATGTTTGCTAGGTTGTAGACATGTAAGGTATTTGCATGCAGATTGCAAATTGCAGTTATTATTGTGTAGTCAATGAAAAAGGCTACATGTTTAGTTGTGGTACATGTGGTATTAACTTGCTTGAAGATTGTAGTTTTTTACAAGTTATTTGTTTTGTCTAAATGTGATAACTTCAACCAAATAATTAGTAAGAGGCTTGATAAGAACAATTATCCTACATGGAAGTTTAGGTTACTATAGAACAAGTATTTAAGGCTAAGAAATATTGGGAGCACACACAAAGTAAAGCAATAAATTGGCTATGTATCAGTATCATAGATAGCATAATGACTATTTGCAAGAATTGGAAACCCCTGCTATTGCATAGAAGAATCTAGCAAGGATGTTGGAAGTACATACAAAGGCCAAAAAGCTACAGCTCAAGTCAAAGTTTAACCAAGTGAAAAAGGAAACTTATCCATTAATGATTATGCCTTGAAGATCAGGAGCATTATGGAAGCTTTTGGATCTATCGGTGTGGTAGTTAATGATGATGGTGTTATGCATACATTCTTAGATGGACTTGGATATAAATACAAGAGCTTCAGGTCATGAATGAATACGAGAGATGATATCCTTGATTTTGTAGATTTGATTTCTATGTTGATACTTGAGGAGAAGAATCTTAGCTTGGATTCATCTTCTTCTCAAAGAAAGAACAAATCTAATTCATAGGTGTTTTACTCTACTAGCATAAGTAGAAGTCATGGTAGAAGCCAAGGTGGTGGTTGTGGATCAGGGTTACGATACAAAGTAAAACAGAGAAGGACAAGAGGAAGGACAAGTCAAAGAGGACAAGTTGAAGATTCTAATAGGCACCATAATTCTAATGATAGAAGAGAATGATGGTGTTATGGCCTCTCAAGACCATAATACAAACACAAAAAACACCTTTCTACTTGAAATAATAATATTACTGCATATGAATTCCTAAATCAATTTATAATCATTCTTAGAATATTCTCATCCTAAAATATACCAATCAAATTACTACTATTGCAATCATAACACAGAGAGAATTAGTTTTTAGGAAACAAGGATAGAATGGTTGAATCAAACATATGTGATCTAGTATAGGTGTTGTCCCCTAAAGATTTTGATTTTTTCAATGATCAATGATATGAAAAGCTACAACTAATAATGTGTAGGACAAGTGCCATCCTTTTAGGTGAAGTCATATGACATTTGCATGTCACTTTACATTTGCTAATCACGGACACCTACATGCATATAAGTATTAAGGTAGATAATGCAATTCGAGCCACTCTTGTAGACCTTCTCATAGTATCTTCATGTCTTTTCTCAATCTAAATAATAGCCTTCTATTCTTCCTCATCTTGCACATATGAACAATACATACATTGGTTCTTTTTAGTTTTCTAATTTTCATGTTTCTCTTGCTTCCTAGATTTGGGATGATTGATTCCGTATCCTAAACCACATTATATTGCTTACTTCTTGACCTATCATGAAAATTAGACTGCTTCTAACCTGCAAAAGATTCTTCAAGATGCTACCTTGACCAGTTTTGGTTTGCAAGTTGAATAGTCTATTGTCTAAAAACTCTATTTTTTGCACTTCTAGGTTGCTCTTGATAACCTTGAATAATTTTTTCTATATCTATTTCAAACACTGGTATATTGATGAATTTTCACTAACTCCTTGTCTCATCACCCTCCACATCATTGACCAAATTACTTATTTGTGCATATAGATCCTCAAGAATAACATGCTAATTTGGAATATGAGAAAATTCTAATTAAGTATGCAAATAAGTAATTTCATTATCCTTCTACAAAATAACTTCCTCAAGAGCATTAATAACCTCAAAATTGCTATGTAGATCTCAAAAATGATTACATATTGATTTAAAAAGGGAAATGTGCTAGCATTAATAACCTCAAAATTACTAAGTAGGATATCTAAAAAAAGATTACAAGTTGATTGCAAAAGGGGAATGTGCTAGTAAGTTGTTTACTCTTGATGTAAGTCTACTTAAGCTAGATGTTGCCATGTTTGCACAAGGTTCAGGTGTTGTGGCTGATATTGAGATTTGGCATAAGAGAATTTGTCATGCCATAATTGCATAAGGTTGAGGTGTTGTGATTAATATTGAAATTTGGTATAAGAGAATTAGTCATGTGAATATGCAACAACTAAAAGACATTTGTGGATCGCTTGCCCAAGTTTAGGGTTGATAGGACACATAAAGTATGTGAAGCATGTTAATTTGGAAAGCAAGCAAGGCATTCATTTTCACATGAAAATCATGTATGTAAGAATCCACTTTAATTGCTTGGTAAGGCCTTGTATTGGCTGAAGTGAGTACCCAAGGCATGGCATAAAAGAATTGCAAAGTACCTTTTCAATATTGGATCTCATAGAGCACATGCTCATTACTCACTCTATGTATATGAGAGTGATGTAGATATTGTGATCATTACTATATATGTGGATGATTTAATCATTTGGATGATTTGATCATTGTGGATGATAGTGAGACAGCGATTGACAATGTGAAGGGTCTCCTAAAGATTAAATTTGAGATGAAGGATTTGGGAGAGCTATGCTATTTTCTCATCATAGAGATAATCAAGACTCTATAGAGTATATGGTTGTCATAGAGACAATATGCATTGAATATGTTAAATAAGTATGGTATGGTTGATTGCAAGTATTTCTATACGTTTGGATGTTAATGCTAAGCTTAGTACATATAAGAGTGACTTGATTGAGGATATCATTATGTATCAGAAGATCGTGAGCAGCCTTATCTATTTGACAATTACTAGGCTAAACCTAGACTATGCATTGGTTGGAAGAGTCACTTTATACAGCTTTCACAAAAGCCACATTTGGATGCAATGTGGTACACATTGCACTATGTCAAGTCCACATTGGATTATGCCTATCCTATGGTGTAGATGTAACATTGGACTTGCATGGTTACATAAATGTAGATTGGGCTAGTAATATTTCATATAGGAGGTCTACCAATGGTATTATATTTTCCTTTGGAAATGTTGTTGCAGCAAGAAACAATCGACAATTTCCTTGTCTAGCATAGAGGCAAAGTACACATGTAATATACTTGTAGCATGTAAGGTAGCTTGGTTACATAAGATTCTTGGAGATTTGAGGATGCAGGTGGAAGGAGAAAGAAGAAGAATAAGATTTCAACCCTATCTCTCTATGTGCTCAAGTCTCAATTGCTTTTTTTATGTGTGCTCTTGGTCTCTTCACCTCTCTTTCCTCTTGTCTTTTTTCAATTACGGTCCACGCAAGTCAAGCAAAGTAAGAAATTCCATACAAATATTGGTATATGATAGCTATGTAGTGCAACACTATGCATACATAGATAAGGTTGTGCAAGGCTCAAAGCCCACTAGTTTTGAGGATATAGTGGATAATCTCCATTTGGATAATTCTATGAATAAGTCACACTTAAGGAAAATTTATTTTCTTTAGTAGAAGGAAACAAAGTTATTAGTTGTAAATAGATTTACAAGGTAAAGCATAAATTTAATGGAGTCTATTGACCATTATGAGGCAAGGTTGGTTGCCAAAGGATGTGTATACACTCATGCCATTGATTATGAGGAAACTTTTGCTTTTTTATCAAATAGGTGGATCATGCATCACATTGATATTAAAAATGATCTTTTGTAAACAGAGTTACAAGAAGAAGTTTAGGTTGAAAGTTTATGTTGGGTAGCCACCTAGTTATATAGAGGAAAGTTTTCATAAGTATATATGCAAGATTTTAAGGCCTTACATGGGCTAAAGAAAGAAAGTCTCTCACACACTAATGCAAGTACTCATTTGTAATGAGTAGCATGGCCTTCCTTCTGTTCCATGAAGGATTCACTTTTCACACTCCACAATCCAAGTGAGTGTTCCTCTAACTCTTAACCCTCTATGATTTCCACATACAAAAGACAAGCATGGGTATGCAAAAGAGGGTCCTTAGAGAGAAGATGAGTAGATTTTTTACGATCTTGGTCCCTCATCCTCATTCTCTCACTCTCTTACTCCGAATCTCTTACTCTAACCCTCACTCACTCTCTCACAATGGAAGTAGGAAAGAAAGTACACAAAGTTTGGACACACATGAAAAACGTGTTCTCTCATTCCTTTTATACATGATTTCTAGAGTTAGATTTTTCCATCCCTCTTAGGTATCTAGCCCACTGTTTGACCTCAAGACCAGTCATCTTTCATTGCATGGGTTTCCTATGGTGAGAACAAACTAGAACCATTGCAGTTTTTTCTACAAGCCTGTGCCTATACTATAGTTACAACTTGTATCGGATCAAGCCTAACTGGTGGATTAACATGATTAATTAATATAATTTCTACAACCTTTTCACCGTTTAAGGACGCACATGCTTCATGCACATTGAGTTGTGGCTAATAATTTAAAGATTAATCCAAAAATTTAGACTCTTCCTTGTGCTTGCTTGCAACTTGCATGCTTTTTACTTCTTGTGGTTAATATTATCCCCCTCTTAGTTCCATGGCACTGTAGGCTATAGATGGTATGCTTTGGCTTGCACCAAAGATGTGGATGCTAGGAACCATCATCTATTGGCCTTGGAGATGTTCTTCAAACTATTGATGGTGTAGAAGCTATTGGTCAGTTGTTGTTGGAGTGGTGGTAGGTTTTCTAGTTGTTGAAGTTGGTGGGATTCTATTGGGATTATCTTGGTGGATTTTGATGCTAATTACTCTGTTGGTAAGTTTTCATGGTGAGTGAAATAATGGATTAAGGATAGAAGAACTTGAAGAGAGACTGATAGTGCATTACTCCTTAGTATCTTTATACCTGCAATTTTGAAAAACCTTTTGTGCATTATCTCTCCAAGGAACATGGCTAGTCTTCTTATCATGCAAAGGATATATTTTATTGGTTTAGGAGACAAGTTGACCTCCAAGTGAGCCTTAAGTATTATCCCATATGTGAGGGCCCAAATTATACATAGGCTATGGTGCAAATATTATATTAGTGTGAGTGAATACTTAGGCATTACTTAGAAGATAGGCATTGTGGTTCCTCATTGGTTGGTAGCTGTGTTCTCCTCTACATCACGTGCATTCAAGGCCTATTTATAAATATCCTTATCTATGAAGTTTTTTTGAATAAAACATAACCCTTTTGTATTCAATATGCAAATAACCCCTTTATACTACACCCTTATGTTTGTGAAAATTTTATAAAAATAGTATTTTAAAAATTACCTTATTTTGAACCCACGTGATGCACACATATATTCATGAGTAACGTATCCAAGCCCATTTTATTGATGAAGAAATGGAAAAAGCATTATGGTTGACTGAAATTATGATTGAATGAGATTTTGAAGATATCATTAGTATGCCGAATAAAATGTGCAGTAACTAGATGACCTGAGCATATTAAGGATTTTTAGTAGTTGAAGCTTCTTCCTATGAGTTAAAGAGAATGGTCTCTTCTTCTAGTGCTTTTCCACCTTTCTTTGTCAGGGGCATTGATGTGGTATAAGGAAAAAAATGCATAAGTGACCCAAGGTAATAAGTCTAACCATATGCAAGGCATGCTTCCTAGATATGTCATGCCCTTGATATGCTATATAAAAATGTAGAAAAGATAAATAAAAGAGCTAGGTGATTGGTGATGGAGCTAGTCGACCAAGGCCACTGAGTGTACCTAATTTGAGGACTCCTAGGTATAGAGCAATGTGTGTGTGTATTTTTTAATGTAGATTTTATTTTTTTTCTTTTGAATAATACAATCAATGCTATACAATGAAGCTTTCAACCTTGCAAAAGGGATAGCAGATTTTTTAGGGATAAAAAATGATAAAAATGATTACTCCTTGAGAAAATAGATTTTTTCAAACTTAAAGCCTTGATTAAAAGCTATAAAGAACCTGTTGTTGATGAAGAGTGGGAATTTTGAGAGATGGTAGAAATTATTGGGTAGTCATTGTTCCTCGTGCTCAAATGGTAGAGAGCTTGAGATAGTGGATGAGATTTTTTTGATAAAATTGGCTCCTTAATACATGCTTTTCTTCTCACTTTCCCTTGGAGTTTCTTGAGAATCCTATGTGTCCATGGCTTCAATCTCGCTTGTGTTATTTACGACTTCCATAACTCATTGACTTGTTTCTTCTTTGTTGCTACTTTAAGCATATCATTTGCCACCTATTTCTTGTATTAAAGTCTTCAATGAAATACAAGTGGATATTGGGAAAGGACTATGGATAGGGCATTATCCTTTTTGCAATGACTCACTACTTTTATAATATTCCCACTTACAAATTTCATCATTATTTTAGTCCTATAGCATCAATATTCAATCATCCAACAAAAATCCAAGTTAAGTAGGTAGTGAGTTTTATGCAATTAAATCAACATCAACATTTGAATGGGCAAGATACAAATTCATCAAGCAATCACAAACAGTCCTAGGCTGAATTCTACATGCCCTTAAATGGGAATTAAGAGGTTCTACTCTACAGTCAATCTCTCTTATGAACAATAGGACAGGTTCAATAATTGGATGAAAAGAGAGATTAAGCTAAAAGTAATAGAATTACCTCTTTAATGTTGATGAAGAGTAGTAGATGAATTCAACCAATCAATATTCACCATAAACCACCATCAATGGACCAAGATTGGAGATCATAAGGCCACCTTCAACAAAAGCTTTATCTAATATTAATGCTCCCATATAATTTCTAGCTCCCGATCAAAAATATTTCTCCAATGCAATCAAGAAAATCCATTGATTTGATAGGAGTCTATAATGGCTTGTTGGAGAATATCCTTTCAGTAAGAGTTCTTGTTAGAATCAAAGATTCTAAGAATTTTCAAACATTGTCATGTACAAGGGGTTAAAAATGCCTTCAATCTTGAAGAAATTATTTAATGTAAGCTCAATATTTATGGAATACCTTCAACTAAAGCTTCTCGGGGTTGTAGACAACAAAATCCCCATGAATTCAAGCCTCAAGGAAGAAACATTTGATGAAGATTGATGGCTGTCCTATTTTTCTCCAATCTATGATGAGGAAAATGCTTCAATCTTGCTTAGGAGCTCCAACGTTGCCCAATGTCAGCTGTAGATGCTTGCTTTCCACTTCTTGAAGCTAAAGGAGACCAAGATTGACTCAAAACTTCAAGAAATTGCTAAAATCTTCATGCTCTCCACTTTCATCCATAGCTAGGGATGTGAAGGAAGCTTCAGAGATAAAGGAGAGTGAAAGACTAAGCATTAGAGGGTAAGTACTTCATGTTAGGATTGCCATTGATAAACCAAATGAAGGAGAAGCTTGCATTTTGCAGAAAATTGTTGATTCTTCAGGAGGAGATGAGCTGAAAAAATGGCACAAACTGTTCAAGCCTCTTCCTGCTCCACGTGGTCAATATCTTGATGTTGCTTGAGCAAATAGGTAGTCTACAAGTTGCTTGAGACATTAGGGATCATTCTTTGAAGGTTTCATGAAGAAGTATGGCCATGGCAGAGAGAAATAAGAAGAGATCTCCATGGAAATTTTTAGCAAGAAGCTTTGAAAGAGGAAAGAGAAACTTGCTCCAAAAATTAACCATGATTTAACCCTTCTAAACCCTGTTTAGGCTTCAATTAAGTCGATGATCCTTCAAAATGGCCCAAAATTGACCACGAACCACTAAAATGACCATGAATCTACCATTATTTCTTCAGACATTCTTCATGACTATCAAATTTAATCACGACTTATTGCAAAGACCTTAACCAGTCACAGTTTTAATTGTGTCAAATCTTATGACTAATTCTTGTCCTCCAGTTACTCTGTGCCTAAACATGCAATGAAATTTACCATGAAAATGACCTTCCCATTACATTAAAAATGTGCTCTGACACCAATATTGGCTGAGAATCAAATGATGAGTGACTGTAGCATGGTATGTACCCCAAGCTATGGTGGCCAAGGGTATGCACCCTCTTAGATGGTGGAAGATTGACATCTCAAACATGTAATGTTGTAAAATGGAAAAAAGATGTTAGGCTAGTTACAACTTAGCCTTTTATACTTAACCCTAGTAGGCTAAATATTCACTAAGGTATTTAGGCACTTTTACTCTATTACAATCTCATATTCACACACACATCTAAGCAGCACACATTAATGCCCCAACTTATAGAGTTGTACTACTTATCAACTAAAAGGGTTGTATTTTGGAGATGAGTCATCTAGGTTAGGCCTTCTCGATAAGTCTTTTAGGTAGTCCTTACTCAAGCACTTGGACTATATCATCTGCTTAGTATGTCATCAAGTTAGCTCTAAACAAGTCCATTTTGCTAGATATGTTAAACAAATGCACATCAGGCAAGTTGTTCGTGATGCCCTATCCAGCGGCATCTCCTATGGCCATGCAAGACATATGGTCAGCCATGTAGTGCTACTACCCTTTGCGCACAACCACGGACAAGTCGAACTCTAGCAGTAGAAGTAACCATTGAGCAATGTGTCCCGTAGCGCAAGGTTTGTTAACAAGATAAAGCAAGGAAGCTTGATGGTTGGTCAACAAAGAAGACAAAAGGTGTGGCCAAAAGGTAATGCCAAAACTTCTTCCCAACAAATACCATGGCTAACCCTTTCCTCTCTATGGTGGAGTATTTCATCTTGATATCTGCGAGTTTTTCTGCTGGCAAAGCTCATTGGATAGTCTAAATTGTATTCACTCGGTTGGCATAGCACAACCCCACGACAAACTTCGAGGTGCCAATGTAAACGTGGAAGGTTATGGTCTAGTCTAGGGCTCTTAAGATTGATTATGTTAGAACATTCTTCAACTCTTCCTATGTGCATTAGCATTCCTCGATCCACTCAAATACCACTAGCAATTTGTATAGATACCTATCGATTAATGCATAGTTTAATACAAATTATCGATAGTACCCTGCATGGCCAAGAAAGCACTAAACTCCCTTGTAGTCGGTTGGTGGTGGAAGATCAACAGTAGCCCTAACTTTTGAGAAGTCAGTGGCAATGCCATTCTTTGACACCATGTGCCCTAGGATGCATCTGTGGTTCACCCAAAATTGGCATTTCAAGGGGTTCAATGAGAGATGATACAGTGTACATCTTTCAAAGATTGCTTGGATCTTGCATAGGTGTGCCTTCCATTTGGAGTGAACATATAGATTGTCGAAAAACACCTCTAACTCTTGCCTAAGCATGTCCTTGAAAATGACACATATGAGCCGTTGAAATGTTCTTGGCGCATTCCTCAACCCAAAGGGCATGACTACGTAGGCAAAGATGCCCCACTCAGTAGTGAAAGCAGTCAAGCCTATCATCCAGATGTACTTGCACCTAGTTGTATGCAAAGAAGCTGTCCAAGAAACTATAGGCCTCTTTACCAACCACCCTCTCAAGCATTTTCTTAGTGTATGGAAGTGGATAATTGTCTCTCTTTGTGGCAGCATTGACTTTCTTGTAGTTGATGCACACTTTTATTTTTCCATTCTTCTTCATCATGATCACTATGGGTGACATCCAGTCCATGTGCTCAATTTTATAAATGGATCTTGCCCCAAGTAGTTTATCAATTTTCTCCTTGACAGTGTGAGTGTGTTTGGGATTCATTGAATATGGTCGCTGCTTGACCAAGGTTGCATCTGATGTCATCAGGATGTTATGCATCACTACTATTAGATCTACCCCCTTTAGCTCATCCAACCAAATGCATCCATGTATTCTTGCAAAAGAGCAACAATAGTTGCCTCCTCTTCCTTGGTCAAGTCATCAGCCATAAAAATAGGTTAGGGTGTCTCCCCTTTCTCAACCAGATTGACCTCTTTGACTTTGGCTTATCCTTTTATAGGCTCCCTTGCTTGTGCTCATCTTTTGGCTCCGAGCAAGACCACTATTCTCTTGCTTTTCTTAAATTTCATGAATCGTCTCGGTAGGTCTTGTGGCTTCCTTTGCTCTTCAGCTTGTGGATCCCTAGGTTGTTTCCCTTTTTTTTCCATTGATCTTTGGCGTCTTAGGTAAAGTGGTAGGTCTCCCTTGGTGCGTTTGGTCTCAGGTGGTTGGGGTATCTCAGAACCCATGGAGATCAATCATAAAAATATGTATATATCACGTGGGTTCAATATAAAGGATTTTTAAAATACCATTTTGATACATTTTTTACATACAAAAGGATCCCATACAAGGGTGTTACTCAAATTGAATAGAAAAGGGTTATGTTTTATTAAGAGAAAATTCATAGATAAGGATATTTATAAATAGGCCTTAAATGCACGTGATATAGAGGGTATACATATAGTGAGTTATCAGAGTCTTAGGATCACTATCTAAGCTTACTTCCGTCTCGAAACTAAACTCTCAGTCTTTGCTAGAAGAGAGGGAGTCTCTCTTCGAGGTCGTAGCTCTAACAGTGATTCCATCCTAAGTATTGGTGCGACACTTGGTTGGGAAAGACCTACCTTGTCATAATCAATCGCTCCTATGTGCTCCAACCAATTGCGATCGCAACCCATTCACGTGACTACTTTCTCAAGTTTGAAGATGATTATTTTTTATAGTTTGGAGTCTGCCCTTATCTGTTGAATCTCATGCCTCTCTGTGTCATACTCTATTATGTCAACCTCCTCTTCGCTCTCGGCATTGGAGGAACAATAGTCTTTTTACTCACCATTGGAGTTGTCCTCATCCAACTGCTTGTCATCTTGTGAGTGTGGTTCGTCGTCAATGGTGGCTAAGGCCCAATTGTACGTCAAGTTTAGGTCATGCACCTTGGTCCATCGCCGCTCTGGTTCATCCAAGAGATCCTTCAGCAGCTTCAGATTTGCAGCTGTGTTACCAAGTAATATGTCGGTTAGTTGTTCTACGATATCTTGGAGGTCTCATTTATTGTTCAAGATGTGAAACATGACAAAGGTAGGTCGCTCATGCAAGCTTCTAGCCATCATGCAGATTGGTGCTTCGGGCATGTCTCCAGGCTTGGTGATTGCCTCAGTGATCTACTTGTATTTCTCATTATACGAGAATAGCAGATCAATTGTGGCTAGCACATGCATCCAATCTTGCTCATCTTGTGGGACAAGGGATATACTATAAGATTTCTTGATCTAGGCATCACCCTTGAGAATAGCTGAGATGGTGTCTAGGTTGAGTGATGTAGTCTTCCATGTATCCATCTCCACTCTCACCTCTTCCATTCGATTGCCTAGGAAGATTAGACCATTATCCAAATCTTCTATGACACGTGCATTGCGTATCTAGGGTCGGCCTAACAGGATGTTGTAGTCCACTCCTTTCATGACTATAAAGTCCACAGAGAACCAAACTCCTCTGATCTTCCATGGAAAATTTCTTAGCACTCTGAATGGATGCACTTTTGTTATGTTAGTCACAACATGACATTGAACCTAGCATCCTCGACAGGTGGGTTACCATGGGCTCACCGCATCCACGTCTCCACAGCATCCCCCAAAACCACTCTCTCCATTCGGCCCAAGTCTGGATCGTCGACCTCATCTACTAGAAACCAAAGCATCAGAGTGTACTGAAGTAGATCTAACAGAATAGCGTGATGGTGTCCGAGAGACAGCTCCTGGTCCGCACCATATCTCTGAATGGAGCCACCTGATCTAGAGACATACTTGTGAAGATCTCATGTAGCCCTCGTCGCTCATCCCTCAACTCATCGTGCGGATCCAAATATCCACAAAGGTCACCTGCATACAAACAAAAATTGATATTAACATAATCAATATAAATCAAGCAAAGCACGATAATATAAATCTCTAAAAAATGATCTTACTTAAAACACATATCTTATGTTCCCTTATAAGCGATTCATCAATAAATTGAGTAGGTGGATACTCCAAGTATGACGTACCCTATGGTCCCATGTCAATCTTCGAACACAACTCCGCATACACTAGAAGGTCGATAGAAAGATCACCACAAAAGGATGAGTCCACCTTATTCTCAAATAACTCTTGGCCTCCTATCGTTCCATCATTGTTACCCAATTCTACCTCCTCTACATGCTCCAAGCTTTTGACGGCCTCTACCCCTTGCAATATCGACCCCTCTATTTGCATACTATCTTCATCTACGGTGGGAACATTTCTTTCATCATATACTCTCGCACTTCGGGGAGCTGAAGGTACAACATATCACCATCATTGAGGTTGTCAAGGGTTTGGATTAAAAATTACCTATTAAAAATCACATACAAGAGAGGTTTAACTTTTGTGACATGTAACATGTCATAATAAAATTTAAAAAAACCATGAGTTCATGCACTTGCTCACAATGGACCAGCAATACAAACATGTTGTGCAAACCCGTCCATCTTTTTTCGGAATCTATTTTGAGAATTCTAGATGGACCTCGTCAAACTGTTATCGTAGCTCCTTCTAGTACCACTTTGAACCACTGCACGTCAAATAGGATCATGGAGAATCTACGGTAATCCACAGTGATAATACTTTGCAAGTTTCCAAAATACTCCATTAGATCTATACCGGTGTTTGGATCCGGTGCTCGTCGTCAGCTCTCTTGCTCAAACTTTGCCATGATACCACAATTCGTTGTGGAGCCATTTTGTCAATACGCTCCATGCGGCAATGTCATCCGTGTGACCATGCCACACTGTATATTTTGTACTATACATTGAAATGGTGAATTAGTTGTCACATATAACATCTACATATGACAGCTTATAAAACACGTCGTCATCTTTGGACTACATCCCCTCGACAATTTCCACTCCTCAGTTGAGACATTCACCCCTTCGCGAGAGGCTATGATCAAAACTCCATGCAACCATCGCATTGACATAAACCTAGCATCTCCTCCATGCCCTCGCGATATTGAATCGGTCAATGGCACATACTACCTCGAAATTCAAATCGCGCTTCTTCCTGATCTTTCTTGGCTTGCTCGAACCTAGTGAGCCACGTCTCCATAGAAGAATTGTGCAACATACAAAAAGGATTCACTTTCTCCTCCATTGCAGCATCCATCCTTTTTTCTACCCCATTTCCAACCACCATATCTTTGGTCAATCTATCATCGTCCTTCAGCAACCATAGCATACTATTGTCTATTGGCTCCACTGTAAAATAGGCACTAATGCCTCAGATACCAACCAACCTTCAACCATGCTATCTTCTAGCCGGAGCTTGTTGTCGCACAAAGCCTTTTAGGGTTTTCATGAAGCTCTCCAAGAAGAACATCCATCGCGTATGGAAAAATCCCACAATCTCCACTTCCTCTACAAGATGCACCAGGAGGTGGGTTTGTATCATGAGTATGCTGGTGGGCAGGTACTTCTCAAAGAGACAGACAATCTCCACTACTCCTCACCTTGTGGATTCAATAGAGGATGTCTTGATCTCTTTTTGTGAGATCCATTGCACTAAATTTGACAACCTGTAAATTACCCAATGTATTTCTAAACTAAGGCATCCCATGATCGTGATTGGTAGTATGAAATGCCACAAATGAAAAAGCATTACGAACAACTCCAAATAGCAAAATATGTAGGCCACTTATAATCCATTTCTAGTACAAATATGACATATCTTATGCCAATCATGGGATTTTAGCCATGATAATTGATTGTCTTTAGAAAATGTGGATTTGAAAGAATGCATCATACCCATCGTAGTGTGGATAGACTTGATAATTTGCTTCACAATGTGCTCTTACTCAGTGGAAAAAACCCAAAGATCATGAGGTAGTTGCAAGTGACCATCAACACTTGTTGACTGCGGCCAAAGCGCCTCCATCTTGCCTAACTCCTTCAAATCCATTCGTGCCCTACAGTGTCTCTCTTTCTTGTGATGTGGTCCCATAGTAAGCTACCCACATTCTTAAAAATATACATGGGATCCAACAAGTGTTTGATCTCTAAGTGGGTCCAATACGGCAACTCGTAGAAAATTGAGAACCATCACATTCGGTTTGGATGCAACTCCATGTGGACCATTTTCAACTCGTACCAGCTTTGGGTGTTCATTCATATTAGAGGTCATTCAAGAAAACCTTCCCTCAGTTCATGACCCTCTGGTAAGAAAGCGGCATGTCCTTGATATACCATCTTTTTCATGGTTCTTGACCTTTGGGAGTCTAACTGTGGTCCACACAATGGACATACATGATAACCTAAGGTAACCATACTTATCCCAATACCTCTATCCAGTGAAGACAAGCTTAAACAACCTATGATAGATATTACCAATGAGAATGGAAGCCTACTTACTCCTTGAATCTTAGAAAGCCATGCATGGTCCACATGAGAATGGCTTGTATATTGGCGGACAATTGACCATCAAGCTTGCTCATATCTTTCACGGTGACCCCCTCCTCCCACAAAATCTTAAGCTCATCGACTAATGGACAAAGATACACGTACATCCATATTCTTGACTTTGTAGCGGCCAGGCAATGAGAAAGCTACAGATGAGGTGTCCTTTCTTCGTAGAAAGCCAATATGGTGGGATATTGTAGTTAACAAGGACTACATGCCACACACTATAAGAAGTTAAGCGTATACCAAATGGGTTCACGCCATCCATAGCAAGACCAAGCCGAAGATTCCTTAACTCTCGAGAAAATCTTGGAAAGATAGAGTCAATGTGGCTCCATGCACGTGAATCCGTTGATATTCTTTGGACTCTATCTATGGATCTATTCTATGCATGCCATGTTGTCAAGCTCGCAATGCGGAATGTACGAAACATGTGATGTATACGAGGGATAAGCGGAAAGTGTCTAAGAACTTTTTGAGGGATGGTTTTCTCTTACAAGTCCTATCGATACCTATGAGCACCACACTTTGGATATGTCTCCATAGTCTCGTAGTCTCCTCGAAACAGCACGCAATCATTGACACATGCATGGATGCTGTTATAGTCCGTGCCAAGCTTTCGTAAAACATATTGCACATCATCACGAGACGCAAGCATGATTTTTGCAAGTGGTAGTATATGATACTTTAGCAACCTGAAAAGAAAATATACAACACCTTGAAAAATAACAATTGTTTTTTATGATGGTGCCAAAAAGAAATCAATGAAGCATACGTAGAAGGTTCCTAAGCAACTCGATCTCACTCATATCGCTCCACGCATATTTTGTTCGCACACTTAGGAGTGCAAGCAGTGCCTTTAGATGAGATACTCGGCACTCGTCATATAATGGTATGGATGCTTCTTCTCTAAGCGGATAAGATGTCTCCACATCTATGGGTATCAATGCATCGATCATTGCCTCCATCTCAGGCTCCAAGATTGTAGGAAAGTCTGAAAAACTGTCTCTCTCCTCTGGTATTGACGGTGTAGATTGGGTAGTGCCTTCCAAGTGGTGGATTGGCTTTGGCACTCCATCCATCGCACGCCCACAAACTCTTTTAACTGGCCACAATAGGTGCACTCCTCCTTAGAATGAGACGTCAACTTCTTGTAATAAATTTTATGGCCACATCCAATGTTTTTGTATATCATATTCAATTAGTTTGTGAATACAATGAATGATTGATATATACTTTTCTTACCTTTTACTTAAAACCTGAGATTACCTGATCAATGATCTCCGATTGAAACTCACCGAAGTGTCGCATGTATTCTATAGACAATCAACATTTTTGTCTAATTGCCAACTTACATTGTGTTTACCCTCAAATGAACAAAGGTGGAAAATCCAAAAAATCTAAAGCAGAAGACAAGGCCAAGGCAAAAGTGAAACGGAAGGTGAAGGCACGCCAAGAAGAATTTGGAAACGCAAGAAGTCCAAAAAATTCCTAAATCAAGGAAAAACGTGCACAAGAGAAGCACAAGTTAATACTCGTGTAAAAGAGCACAAGGCGCACCAGGATTTATTTTAAAGAGCATTGGACTCTCACCCGTGCAAATTGTAAAGGTAGATGAGCGGTAGGAAGGAAGCTAGGAAGATAGGAGGACAATAGGAAAAAGGGCCTAGGCCACGACCGGCCATGTAAAAAAGGGGATAAGGGGATGACCGCCCAAAAGGGATTTAGGGTTTTGTATATAAAGTTGAAAAGTGAATGAGAAGCTCATTCTTGTGTGTGGCCAAAAGTGCCTCTCCTCTTCTTTTTCTTCTTGCTTGCTTGAGCTTGTGCTTGAGGGAGGGAGTTGTGAGAGTGTGAGGGAGTGTGTGTGTGAGAGTGAGGGACCGGGGAGGAGAAGCTCTCCATCTTCTTCTCTCTTCTTCTCTTCTCTTCTCTTCTCTTGTCATGCTCGTGGTGGGGAGCTTGAGGATGGAGCTTGCTTGAAGCTTATACTTGGATCGTGGAGCTACCAGAGTGCTCGAAAGAGGAGGCAACTCGATCAAGCTTGGAGGTAAGCTCACTACATCCGTAGATGGATGGCGTGTTGGCTATGTGAGAGGTAGCCATTAGTGCTCGGCTTGGAATGCTTGAAGCAATAAGCAGTCCGTGGGTCTTGGCGGTTCAGCAAGAGCTCCCACACATTGAGAGTAAGGACATGGGATACGTTGATTAAGATATGCCTTGCGATCTTAAACATCATGGCCTTCATCATTTTCCATTTGGTCTAGGCTACGACAAACAATTTATTTTTGTTGTCTTTTTTTTTCTCTCTTAAATTGTTTGAGAAGGGATTTCTTCTCTTGTAACTCAACAAAATTAATCAACTTCCCCTTTCTTTGTTTCTTCTTGTTTCTTTGCACCTTTCTTTGCACTCTTCATGTTCTCTCACCTTTTCTCTTTCATATTTTCTTTGTCTTTATATTTGTTCTCTCTTTTTTGTTTGCTCTTCCTCTTCCTTTCTTCTACTCTCTCTCTTATTTTCTATCTTTCTTTCTTTCTCTCTCTCTTTCTTTGTTGCCTCTCTCTTTGTTTCTCTCCACCCACCTACGAACGGCGTGCCTACAGTATGTAAAGTCTAACATGCTATGCATGGGGGCGAGGGACTAGCTACCCTACATCGGAGTGTTTCCCGTCTCGTGGTATTGCATCGGACCTCGCCACCTTTTTTCCTTTGTGTGCGACTTGATATGTAGAGTGTAGGAGGAGTTAGCACAAAGTATGTCAAGAAAACCATCCATTTACCTCCAAGTCCAATCTCTCTTTCGCTTTACTGGGCATAGAGACACAGCCCTTCCGTGCCTTCTCGAAGCATTGAACACACCCAAGGTACGCCCTTAACAACACACACACACACACACACACACACACACACACATACACATCTAGTAGTAGTAGTAGTAGTAGTACACGCCTTCCCGATGCGTCCAACACTCCCAAGGTGCACCTTTAACAAACTCTCTCTCTCTCTCCCTCTATTACTACCACTACTACTACTAGTACTTGCCTTCCCGAAGCGTCGAACACACCCAAGGTGCATCTTTAACACAACTTCTCTCTCTCTCTCTCTCTCTCTCTCTCTCTCTCTCTCTCTCTCTCTCTCTCTCTCTACTACTACTAATACTACTACTACTACTACTACTATTGCTGCTACTACTACCACTACTACTACTACTCGCCTTCCCGAAGCGTCGAACACACCTAAGGTGTAACTTTAACAAAATATTACTTTCTGATCTCTCTCTCTACTACTACTGTTGTTATTGCTTCTACTACTATTGCTACTACTACCACTACCGCTACCGCCACCGCTATCACCACTGCTACCGTTACTATTACTACTACTACTAATACTACTACAAGATCTTACCCTCTCTTTGTTTTTCATTCATTCCTTCTTCCCTCTCCCTCCCTCCCTCTCTCTTTCTCTCTTTCTTTATTACTGCTACTGTTACTACCGCTACTGTTATTATTATGCTACTACTACTACTACAAGAATAACTTAAAGAAACAAGATCTTATCCTCTCTTTGTTTTTCATTCATTCTTTCTCCTCTCTCCCTCCCTCCCTCTCTCTTTCTCTCTTTCTTTATTATGTTTCATGTTTATTGTCTCTCTCTCTTGTTATTTTTTCATTTTTCTCTCTTATTCTCCCTCTCTAGTTTCCTCTCTTTCTTCCTCAGTACACATCATTCTTAACAAAAACAAACAAAAGAAAATGAGAAAAACAAGAGCAAACCAAGAGGAAGCAATGCACTCGCTGTAAAGGCTCAGGGATGGATTCGGTAGCTCCTCTTCACAACAATGGCTCCTTTTGCAACAACGACTCCAATGAGAAGCTCTCCTTCTTAACAAACAACGGCAACAATGATGAGAAGCTCTTCTTCTCTCTCTTTCTGTCTTTCTCTCCCTCTCCCTCCCAAACACACAATGTAGTTCACTCTCTCTTTCTCTCTTTTATGGCAAAATTCCGTGCTTGGGTTTCGGCCCATTTTTTTCGTCTGAGTACCATCGCTATCTGCATCACAAATGCAACACAAATAGTGACGGCCATTTGCGATGCAAATAGAGATGCCACTAATTTGCATCGTAAATGGCCGTCGCTATTCCCCTATATCCTTATAGTTGTAAGCCAACGTAAATATGACTGGGTCTGGAGTCCCATGTCAAGCTCTTGGCATAATTCAGTATACACTGGAAGGTCTATAAATAGGTCTCGACAAAAAGTGCAGGTCCACTTTATTCTTGAAAAATTATTGGCCTCCTATCTCTTCATCTACATACATGTCTTCTCTACACACTCCAAGCCCTCCTCGCCCTCCTCCCCCTATAACATAGACCTCTCTACCTATATAATCTTCTCATATATGCTAGAAACATTGCATTCATCATACATTCATATGCTCCAAGATATTGACGACACAACATACCAACATCAAGGTTACTAGAATTTGGATATAAGATTATCTCGTTGTTGCACGAAGCTCTTCAGGGTTTTCATGAATTACTGCAAGAAGAACATCCATTAGATATAGACGGGTCTTGTAATCTCCACTTCATCCATGAGATGTACTAGGAGGTGGTTTTGTATCGTGAACATGCTCGTGGCAAAGTACTTCTCAACAAGATAGACCATCTCCACCACTCCCCGCCTTATAGATTCAATAGAAGATATCTTGATTTCCTTTTGTGGGATCCATTGCACTAAATTCAACAACTTATAAATCGTCGAATGTATCTTTGGAGTGAGACGCCCCACAATCGTGATCGGTGAATTGACAAAAAAATTAAGGCATTACAAACATCGAATCGATATAAAATAGTAAAATGTTGATTAGATTTATTATCAAAGCAAAGCCCTTTGAGGTTTTCATGAAGCACTCCAAGAAGAACATCCATCAAGTATAGACAAGTCCTATAATCTCCACTTCATCCACGAGATGTACTAGGATGTGGGTTTGTATCATGAGCATACTCATGGTAAGTACTTCTGAACAAGACAGACCATCTCCACCACTTGGATATCTTGATTTCCTTTTGTGAGGTTCATTGCACTAAATTCAATAACTTATAAATTGTCAAACATATGTCTAAAGTGAGATACCCCACAATCATGATCGGTAGTACAAACTACCAAAAATATAAAGCATTACAAACATTGTATCGACATAAAATAGTAAAATATTGATTGTATTTATTATCAAGACTAGAACAAACTTGGCATATCTCTACCAATCATGGGATTTTAGTCGTATTAATTGGACATCTTTAGAAAAAGAAAACCCTAGAGAGCGCATCATAACTGTTAGGGTGTAGATAGATGTAATAATTTGCTTCACCAAGTGCTCTTCTTTAGTGGATAAGACCCAAGGAGCACAAGGTAGTTGCAAGCAACCAGTAGAGACTATGGCCAAAGCTCCTCCATCTTACCTATTTTCTTCAAATCCATTCATACCCCTACAACATCTCTCTTTCCTACGATAAGCTACCCACATTCTTGAAAATTTGCATGGGATCCAACAAATGGTTGATCTGTAAGTGGGCAGAATATGGTGACTCATAGAAAAATAAGAACCCTTGCATTCCGCTTGAAAGTTACTCCTCGTGGATCATTTTTAACTTGTACTAGCTTTAGGCATTCAATCGTGCTGGAGTCATCCAAAAAAACCTTCCCTCAATTCATGGCCATCCGGTAAGAAAGCGGTGTATCCTTGATATACCATCTTCTTCATGGTCCGTGACCTTCGGGATTCTAAGTGTGGCCCACACAATGGACATGCATAATAACATGAGATAACCAAATCTGTCATAGTATCCCTATCTAGTCAACACAAACATGAACGATCCATATTAGATATTAGAAAGGAGAACAGAAGCCCACTTACATGAGCACTCCCCAAATCTTGAAAAGTTATGCATGTTCCAAATAAAAATGGCTTGTATATTAGCACTGTTGACCAACATGCTTGTTCATATCTTCCACAATGACCCCCTCTTTCCACAAAATCTTGACCTCATTAACTAATGTGGATAGAGATAGACATCCATATTCTTCACTTTATCGCACCCAGGAATGAGCAAGCGAAGAATTAGGTGTCCTTTTTTCATAGAAAGCCAATTTCTTTTTTCTCTGAATGTGAAGAAAGAAATCAAGGAAAAGGTTTTAGCATTGATTTTAGGCTACTGGCATTATAAAAAAGCCAAAAGTATTGAGGAGAAACGAAATAGATCTTTCCAACTAAGCTATGGTTGTACAAGAAAAGCTATAGGCTTTTAAAAAACACTTATGGTATATGAAGGGGAGAAATCTATATAAAGGGAAGACACTAAGGAATAAGGGCCCCTTCTTTTGGTTTTTCTCAAGTCAAGTCTTGATTGAGAAGACAAGAGAGCCACACAAGAGTTAAGTTGTGAAGGAACATTGTAGTTTATAAGGACTACAAGCCACATATTGTAAGAAGTTAAGTAGAGACTAAATGGATTTACTCCATCCATAGTAAGAGTGAGTTGAAGGTTCCCTGGTTCTCATGAAAAGCCTAGAAATGTGGATCCAATATAGTTTCATACACCTGAATCTACTGATATTCATTGGCATCTTTCTATGGATCTATTTTGCACATGCATTATTGTCAAGCTCGATATGCTCAAAGTACGAAATATGTGACATATACATAGTATAAGTGGATATTGTCTGAGAACCTTGTGAGGGACAATTAACCCTTGTAAGTCCTATCAATACTTGTGAGTACCACACTTTGGCCATGTCTCCATAGTCTCGTAGTCTCCTCAAAACAACACATAATCATTGACACATGCATGTATGTTACTATAGTTAGTGTCAAGCTTCTACGACACTAGCCATGCATCACACAAGACTTAGGTATCATATTTCCAAGTGACAATATGTGATATTTTAGTAGCCTAAAAGTAAAACCCAAGCACCTTTTAAGAGCATGATTTTTCTTTTAGATAGAGTTTAAGAAAAAGGAGCATAGTATGTACCTAAACAACTAGTTCACACTTGCATCACTCCATCTGTACTTTTCCTATACACTTAGGAATGCAAGTAGCATCTTTAAGCAAGATACTAGACACCCATCATATAATGGTATAGAAGACTTTTCTCTCAATGGATGAGACAACTCAATATCCATGGGCAGTAATGCATTGATCATTGCTTCTATCTTGGGCTCCAAGATTGGAGAAAGGTCTAAAAGGACCACCATCCCTTTTGGTATCAAGGGCATAGTTTAGCAATGTGCCCTCTAATGGTTTATTGGCTTAGGAACTCCATCCATTGCACACCTATGAACTCTTCTTATGGGCTACAATAGATATATTCCTTAAGATGGAATTGTACCTCTCTATAGATATTTTTGTGAGAATTATAATGACCACTGGCGTGCTAAGTGTAGATGTGCTGACCCATCTAGCAAAGGGGTCCATCATCAATGTCTGCACCTATTGAGCTTGCCATCTAACACTCCCCCTCAAGCTCAATTGTATCTCTGCAACTCCAAGTAAGCTTCGAAATGTTTGAAGCTTATCTACAGCCATTACCTTTGTGAAAATGTCAGGTATCTAATCCTGTGTGCTGGCATATACTAAGTCAATCTCTCCTACAAGTACCTTTTCTCTCACAAAGTGGTAGTGCATCTCAATGTTTTTTGTTCTAGTATGGAACACTGGATTCCTACCTACCTATCTACTGCTCATATTGTCACATTGAATGACATCTAGACCATCTTCTTGCACATTCAAATCACCCAATAAATTTTGCAACCATACCACCTCAGATGCTACCACAGCAGCACCTCTATATTTAGCCTCTATACTCGATAAAGAAATTGTAGGTTGCTTTTTATTGCTCCATGTAACTTTTGCACTACCAAGGAAAAACGTGAATCCACTGATATATCTTCCATCTCACATACTACCAACACAATTTGTATCTGTGTATCCAAACACTGTACAGCCTTACCAACCTCATAAATATTCCATAACATAAAATGGACTTCACATACCTTAATATGCATCTAACTGCATCCAAATGAGGCTTTCTAGGTATCTATATAAATTAATTGACAAGGCCAACAATATAGCTCAAGTCTAGCATTGTAAAAGTAATGTAAATTAGACTCCCTACTATCCTCTTGAATATAATAGGGTCTTCTATCTCATCCCTAATGTCAATACTCAACTTCACATTTCGCTCCAATGGTACTGAAAGAGACCTATATACGGTCATACCATACTTGGATAACATATCCAAGCTATACTACCTTTGGGATAACCATATACTATCATCACATCTGATCATCTCAATACCAAGAAAGTATCTTAGCTCACTAAATCCTTTATCTTAAACTTCTTGTTTGAAAAATCTTGAACTTCAACAATTTCATTTTCACTGTCACCTGTAATAATCAAGTCATCCACATAGATGACTATAATTACCAAGCCTGTATCTCTCTTTCTCACATAAAGTGAGTGGGTCAGTATCAAAAACATAAAAGCCAATGTTAAAAAGATACTCTCTGATCTTTTCAAACCATGCTCTAGCTACTTGCTTCAGCCCATAGAGTGCTTTCTTTAATCTGCACACATATGTGGGATGCTCTAAATCATCAAAGTTTTCTAGCTACTCCATATACACCTGTTCTTGTAATTCACTATGCAAGAATGCATTCTTGACATCCATTTTCTACAAATTCTAACATTTGGCTACTACCAAAGAAATCACACATCTAACAGTTGTCATCCTAGCAACCGGGCTGAATGTCTCGTCATAATCTCTGCCATATGTTTGAGCATAACTTTTTTTGCAACCAGCCTAGCCTTATACATGCTAATGAAACAATTTGCATTATGCTTGATTTTGTAAACCCACTTACAGCCAATAGCTTTCTTACCCTTAAACAAGGGTACGAATCCCAAGTCTTATTGGCTTCTAATGTAGCCATCTTCTCATCCATTGTCACATCCTAAAGAGCATAACCAACATCATCCTCAAAACGAGTGGACTCAACATCCTCGACTACCTTTACCATATGAGAATAATGGTGAGCTACATAACCTTCAAAACCAAATCTTTTTACAAGATACCCAACCCTACTAGATATGCATATCACTAGATCAGTTAATGGAACCTTTAGGTTACTATATTCTCTTTGTACACTTGGTGTCTTGACTGAAGGAATACCAAGCTCGTCATCCAAACTCTCTAAACCACTAGAATCTCCATCAAATCCCAAATGACTAGTAAGTGTATCATTACCATCCAACACTTTCTTCTATCTTTACCTACAATACATGTAGATCCACTTGAAGATATGGGGCTACTCCTTAGTCTCGGGTACCAAGGGCTAACGGTAGATGTAGTACTAGATGATATTTATGGTCCAATACTGCTCCATATTTCTTGTTTTTCTTTTTGTATATAACTATCATGATCATTATCATCATATAATATATCACCAGAAGATGTATACCAACTATTCATCTCATAAAAAATAACATCCTTACTCACTTTAGACTCAGGCGTGACAGGGTTATAACAACGATACCCTTTCTGCTCTAAAGAGTATCCAATAAAAATACATTTTTTAGCCTTTGGATCAATGTTCTTTTGTAGCTCATCTGGCACATGAATATGTGCAATACAACCAAACACTTTCAAGTGTGATACATCAAGCTTCTTCCCTGTAAAGCATTCTTCGGGGATCATCCCATGAACTGCAGTTGTGGGAGTCTTTTCATAATATAGATAGCAATATAAACAACTTTAGACCAAAAATGATTTGGCATATTCTTTTCTGCCAATCAATGCCCATGTAACTTCTACAATACATCTATTTTCTCTTTCTGCAACCACATTTTACTGTGGTGAATACCTACAAGTAAATTATCTCTTTATCCCATGAGATCTCAAGAAGGTACTAAACTCATTAGAGAGATAGTCTTCCTTGGACCTACAACTTATTCAAACACACTTCATAGACCTCCTCCATTCTAGAAACATCATTAGAATTAGTGGAGCTTGATGTTCCCATGGTAGAGGTACCCTCAAGTGCCTCCTATTTTGTAGTGTGAGGCAAAGCCCTTTCATTCAATGGGCACTCAAGGTAAGCTTCCAAGATTTTTCTCTTTGATCCAGGCTTACCAGTTGCTATATCCACGAAATAATCAAAAGTGTAAGATCCATGGCCATCTAAGCAACAACTTTTTGCTTAGCCTTCTAGAAAATTGCATAGCACAAAAATGAAGAACGCACTCAATATGCACTATGGTTACATGTACTTGAGATACAACTCCTTCCAATTATCTCAAACTATCATTAGCCATCTTTAGGATCGTTATGGTATCCTTTTGGATGGGTAGACCAAGCCTCTCCAATAAGTCCATACTCATTATTTTCACACATATACCACTACACTTTCTATCAAAATGTCATCCACATATACGCGCACCCTAGGAAAATGTTTCTCCATATGTTTTCACAATTCATTGCCCACCAGATTGACACCAACGGATTCTACAACACAACCCATTCATAGGATTTTCTCAAACTCATTTTGCAAATGTTAGGTGAAACCGTATTAGTTGTAGCAAATTAACATCCGATTTGACTTCACATAGTGTATTTACTAGGCCAAACTCATGGAAGTTTGCAATAGCTTTTTTCTTTTGCCACACAATCCTCTCTTTTGGCTTGCTAATAGCCTTAACAACGTCTTTGCTTTTGACATGTGTCTACTCTTAACTATCAACTTCTCTAAGATATCTCCAAGTTTAAGAGGATCTACCTAAGTGTTGGCTCAAGGAAGTTACTATATGTATAGTCTCTATATCATGTGTGTTCAAGGCCTATTTATAAATATCCTTATCTGTGAATTTTTCCTGAATAAAACATAACCCTTTTCTATTCAATCTATAAAGAACACATTTATATTACACCCTTTTGTATGTGAAAAAAATATAAGAATGGTATTTTAAAAATAACTTTTTTTAAAACCCATGTGATGCACACATATATTCATGAGTAACTTACCCGAGAGTGTTGGCATTTGTGACCTTCTTGTCAACCATACTAGGCTTAGGATTATCTTTGCTTATACTTAGGTCATCATTTTGAACCTCTTTCATTTTTTGGCCCCTAATGACCACTCTTACATTGTTAGAAGCTACATTCTCATCAATTGAAAGCATCTCTACCAAACTAATCTAATTGGGAATTTTCTTTAAAGTGGCTTTTTCCCTTTGTAATATTTTCTAACGACCTCCCCTCGAGTATTCGCATCATTTGCTCAATGATTCATTGGCCTAAGTTGTTGACTACCTTGCTAAAGTGAACTAATTCTACTCCAACATGTATTGTCCATATGTCTTGAATCCCCACATATGTAACACTTCACATGAGGACAATTCCACAGGAGGTCCTAGCCACCACACCACTTATAGCCAAATCTTAATGGATTTGCATTAGCATGCAAATAAATGCGTTAGGTCAAATTCAATGAGGACTAAAGTCAAAGCTTAAAAACTTCTTTGATAAAAACTCAAAAGCTTTAAGGATTTAGCTTTTTAATAAAGCTTCTTTGCATTTCTGTTTCTTCCGCCACCTTCCGTTTTTTAGGATGCCGTCATCCTTCTACATTTTGAATGATGCTACCATCAGGCCGCAAAATCTACAAGCCTTTGATTTGCGCGTTCCTCTGATTAATATGTTATATGCTAAGCTTTATAAAGTCACCAAAATGCATTGCAGATTTGGCACTCTCCTCGATCTGGGCCCCTACGTGTCTACGAACTCGAACCTCTTTATGATTACTAGCCGCTCCGCGCCTAGACTCAGCCCGGCGCTTCGCGCCAGGGTGTGAAGCACAAATGTTTTAATTTATTCACACATTCTTCCACTTAATCATGAATCAAGTAGTCTTGAAATTTTTAAACTTCATTAAAAAATCTAATAATTCCACACAATAACATTGATTATCCAAACCGTAATAATTGAAAAACATAACTGAAGCAAAAGTGATTTTTAAATATCACTGAAAGAATTCCAACTATAACAACATGTAAATGGAAAAGAGTATAAAATGTTTTCAAAAAGATAGTTGTACTATAGAAAATCAACTATCAAAAAGAAAGCTTTCTCTTCTTAGATGAATTATCAATCGTGGATCTAGCACGGGGAACATGTGTGGGCGAAGCTGTGACACGCCCCGCCGCAGATTGTGCTGCAACATCTAAAAATGAAAAAAAAACTTTAAAAATAAGGATATTAAATTTATATAGCAAAATATTAATTAATGAAAATGGTAAGTATTACCTAGGGACGTGATATGATTGGCTCTCACATTAGTAGAGCAGTCGGCGGAATTTGGATGAAACTGATGCAAAGTTACAAAACATGATAAATCTTTAAACTCCCATTTACTCCAGTCATTCGGTATGTATCTAGTATGGGACCGAGATATGAAGTACTCAACATCTGTTTGTCTAACATAGTAGCATTGGATCCATCCAAAATATAAAATTTCTACAAACAAAGGAGTGTTTCCATTAGTAAATCCATCATTGGGTAATCTTTCGATTACCCTAGCCAAAGTTCTCTGGATAATAGCATCCGTAGCAATAATTCGCAATGCTTCTTGAAGTCTCATTTGATAAGGAGAGGCGTGATAATATTCAAATACTGTTTGGGCCATCTATCAATAAAAATTAGAAAACATAAAAATATATGATTAAAAAATAATAAATACACTTTGATGATATTGCACAAAAAATTTAATGCAAATATAATATGATAGAAAGATGAAATAATTTTTATGGTAGAAATAATTTTAACACAATGTTCTCATATAGTAAAACAAAAATACGTCTAACTTCACATAAAATCATGAATATCTATGCATACATGAGAGATATGATTAAAACATTAAAGTATTAAATCATAGAAAATAAGTCAAACTTGCTTTTCATCGACGAAGAATGCACTACTGAAAAAGAACATAAAAAAGAACAACACTACATTTTATAGATATGTGAACAAAGAAGAAAAAAAGGCGTTGATTGTATTAAAACAAAAACATTATGCAAATATAATATGAGAGAACAAACATTACACTTTTGAAAAAATAGAGGTTACAATACTTTCTGTAAAACTTCATTATATACAATATTGATTGTACCATTTACCATGTCCTCTTTCTCATTAATCAAGACTTTCAAACTATCCGGAGACTTTACTCTGGAGAAAGCAACATAGAGTTGACCATGAGTAAAGACTAGGGTTTTTAGATATATTCCCAAACATGATAACGTTTGGCCTGGAGATTTGTTGATTGTCATTGCAAATGCCAAACGGACTGGGAATTGCAAGCGTTTCATTGAGAAAGGAAGTTCCAGTGTAGTTGGGATGAAAGTTATCCTCGGGATAAAAACTCTGTCACCAATATTGGTCCCCGTAATTATCTCTGCATCAATGACCTTGTTATTGAAAGCCTTGCATACCAGCCTAGTACCATTGCATAAACCTTTAGAAGGATTCAAGTTCCTGAGCAATATTATTGGAGCATTTACTTTGAGCAGCAAGATATGAGGAGGAATACCTCCACCGAGGTCAAGGGAATTTAGATATTCCACAGAATAGAGGAATGAGTTCTCCTTAGTTCTATCCACAGAATCAGCACTATAGTATTGTTTAGCCTCTCCCAGCATCAACTGTAATGCATGATTGTTTATCATTTCCACATCATTGTTTCGAGGTGCAAGAATGGCACGTCCACTAAAGAACGTTTTGTAATCAATTACACAATTCATTTCACAATAGACAAAATTGATCAAGTCTTGCATAGATCCTCCCTTCAACAACAATGCAGGTGGAATTTGCAATATATTATTAGTATGTGTTAAATCTTTTCCATCTCCAATGTCTCGCAACCATGCAACAAACTGACCCTCATTTGATGCGACCCGCATATTCTGTGTAAGTTTCAAAACATTGAAATATTGCCACAAATTGGAACAACATATAGCAGCACCGACAATATCCTCACAGGTACCCTTTCGTACAACAGGCAATATTTGCCTAAAATCTCCACCTAGTAGAATAACTTTACCACCAAATGGCATATCACACTGCATTATATCCTTTAAAGTTCTGTCAAGTGCCTCAAAGGTATTACGATGCAACATAGGAGCTTCATCCCACAAAATAAGACTTGCCTCTTTTAACAGTGCTGCAAGATGACTTTGAACAGGTATATTGCATGTAGAATTATTATCTGCCTGTAATGGAATTTTGAACTTTGAATGGGCAGTACGACCATGTGGCAAAAGCAATGCAGCAACACCAGAGGATGCTGTAGCTATTGCAATGCGACCTTGACTGCGAATCTTTGCAAGCAAACATTTGTATAGGAATGTTTTTCCAAAACCGCCTGGGCCATCTAAGAAGAATGGTTCACCCAAACCACTATCAATGGCATTCATTATTGCCATAAAACAATTTCTTTGTCCATCATTCAACAAAGCTTGCATTGTTAAGAATGTATTCTCTTGTTCTACTTTATCATATAGTTGTTCATCAAGGATCAAAGGATTTGTATATTCTTGCATTGTCACCTCAGGCAATCCATGATACTCTGCCAAATTGCGACCATGTTGATCTAAAAGTTTTTGAATATTCATCAATGCATGATTATTGGCCTCATCTTGCATATCAACATTTTGCCTATTTTGAAAGGAGAGTCGATGTTTTATATCCTCTGTCAACGGACCTAAGAACTCTTCCCATAGAGCCCCAGGTCGGGCAGGTGAACAAAATACCAAGATGGATGCAAACAAATTTCTTAATTGAGCACCGGTTTGCATCAATGCAGCTTCACACAAACACATTTGCCATTCATCATCTGTTTCCAACATTCCTTTTGCAATGCAAGCCTCCTTAAAAGTTAAATATACCACATTATCAACCATACACAATGCCTCACACGATGTGCAACCCTTGCATATAGTGAGTAGTAGCCGCAAATAGTATTTTTCTCCACACATAGGTGAAACAAAGTATATCACATGTGTTTCCTTGCTTTCTCTTTGTCCACATTTTTTTGCGTGCATTCCAAATCCAAAACATTGGAAAGTCTTGATAGAGAACTGTGTTAGCATCAGGGTGCAAACGATTGCATGTAAACCATTCTGTGAGAGTTGTTTTTTGAGCATTTTCATTTTGCACCACATCACGTATGTTATCAGAGTCACGAAAGGAAACAGTATTCTCTCCAGGTAAATGTATTTGCAATCGTTGAATATCGGGTTTCTCATCATGAAGTTTGAATTCAAATATTCGCCAACATGCTTCGGAAGCCGAAATATATCGTGCATCTAAGTACCTCTCAATCTCATCAATATTTTGTGCATCAATATTTTCTGCGACAATATCATTGGAACCGGAACCACGCGTACTTGTAAACCGAATGGTTGCTCGATCATGGCCCTTATATACATATTTATACAAATATTTGACAGCTGCAATTGTCGAGCAAACCTCAACATTTATGTGAGCACTATACTTGGAACTCAAATAAGGATTGTAAGGCACTATCCATCGATTATCCAAGAGGTTACCATTAGCATTATGAGTTTTTCCATCCTCTCGACGTCTGTATAAAGGATAACCAGATTTATCAACTGTAGTTGTATGTATAAACTTTTTTGGATAATCCTTTATACACTTTCCGTCCACCATGCAAGCACTTCTTGGATTGAACTCACCACACAGACCATGTATGTTACATTTAGTAATAATTCGATACAAATCTGAAAACCTTTCCTTATCAGGCAGCTCAGCGCACACCAGTCTATCATAATGACGTGCTTCTAGTGGCTTAAAGTGTGGTTCTAATATCAAGAGCGTATGTGAATGAGGCAAGCCTCTCTTTTGGAATTCTATGACGGACACATATCCAGCAACTTTACCAAACAACTCCTTTTTCATTATTGACTGCATCATGTCCTTATGTTTCAAATGAAAAACTCTAGCAGTTAAATCTGGTCAATCATGTGCACTTTGACCAGGCAACAAAGCTTCTGTAATTTCAGACCACTTAGGATTGCATGTCATAGTGATAAACAAATCAGGTTTACCTTTGCTACCTACAATTGCCATAGCATCTTGATATAATTGGTACATGAATCTTGGTCCACCTGTAAAGCTAGATGGCAATACTATTCTCCTGCTCACACCGATCCCAATGATATTAGCATCAACTGCATCCAAACCATTGACCATATCAGCCAATCCCCTATACATTTCAACTCGCAATGTTGCTTGATTATGACGACACCAAGCCAATCTACATTGCTCAATGCTACAATAAGCATCGACAATGTATTGTTGTAGCAAGCGACCACCTCTTAAAAGACATGCATTAGTATCATCTCGAATCTGAAGTCGAAAAGCATAATATTGCATTTGAGTGACACAATCTTTATTTGCAAGATTATTGGCATTAATATGAGCATCAATAAATGCATATGGAACTTTAGTATGCCATCCATCCTCTCCATTTGGAAAAATAAGAACATATAACAGTGGCATATATGCCTTGTGCAAGTTAGAAATATAAATCAAATGGCCTTGTCGTGTGCGAACTTAAATGCTACGATGATCAAGTGTATCATCATCACCTTGTCCAGGCATGATCGCAGCAACCTCACTTGCAGTGGGAACTTAATATCGTCTAGACGTGGATCGATTTTGAAAAATGGACATTCTTATTTCTACTGATGGATTGCGTTGCAAGCTTGCACCAACTGCTATAAAGGCCTATGCGTAAGCATTGTGATCATGCATCATTTGTTGAAGCTCTTGTAGTAAGTCTGGCAAAAGCCCAGGTAAAACCCCCATGCGATTCAATAACTCATGATCAATGTCATAAATGTAAAGTTGTGCAAACTTTGGCATTTGTTGTACATCCTCACTTGGCAATAGGGAACCCATCCGGTGATATATTGATCCATGAACTCGAAAAGTATAACCATTTCCATTTTGAGGCAAAAGCTCATCAATTTTTGCACCCATTGAAACAAAAGCCAATGCGCTATTATAAGCACGTATATATTTTTTGAACTCTCTGCTTTGTGGATGTGTGCCATCAAGCAAATTACACAGAGGTTGTGGTGGTTGCTATAGAGGTGGCAAAATTACTTTCCCTTCTCTACAGCAATGCTTTCTAATCGAAGTTGTACGCATTGTTTTAGTTTCATCATGCCACAACTTAGCCATGCAATGGTGACAAACCTTGCAAAGGGTACCAATTGCATGCAAATTTGGTTTTTGGAAGAGCAAAATTGTTACTGATGGATGAATATCCAAATTAGGTGGCATGTCATGGAGAATTGAACAAAATCCACCATTTTGAGGTAGAAATATAGGAGAATGGTTATCCAACATCTCAACATCTATATTGTGGATAGTTGCATTGTCTCCTTGACGAATAGGAGGTGGTTGAACTTCCAACGGCAACAATGGTGCAACTGGCATTTGGTCACTTGTAGCTTGGATGCTATTGTATCTATCTCTATCTATGGTAGCATGATGTAGTTGTTGCAATTCTGTTCCAACTCTTGCCATGTGCATACGTTCAGCTCTCGTAACATTAAGCATTTGCCTACGCACACTCAAGCCACCATTAGGATTGTATTGTCGAGTTGCGGTAGACATCTGAACCTCAAAGGATACCAAATCATGAGCAACAGAGCAAGATGCAGTGCGAAATTTATTCGTTTGATATAGCTGATTTGGGATGCCGACATCCATATAGTTTCCATTTGCATGATTTTGTTCATACATATCTCTTGCATGGTCACGAACATGTAATTCAGTCCTAACTCTTGCAACGTGCCTACGTTTATGTCTAGTAATTTTGAGCATTTCTCTATGTGCACGTAATACACAATCTCTAGGCACAGAACGTGTTGCAAGTACCATTGTCGAGAAAAACCTGAGATAAAAAGAAAAATATACTTTGATATTAGTAATCGCATACTTTTATGTCCTATGCATACTAAAATTTATTTCTATCTTTTAGGGAAGACTTTAGCAAAGATTTTCCTTCAAGATAAATTTGTTCTAAACACTATTTCAATATAAAATTTGAAGATTATAACATCACATAAGCAACAATATAATCTTACATGTGCAAGAATATAAATTGAAAGAGCATATTATGTCATTATCCTGGGGCATACAAAAGTCCAAATGACATGAAAATTCTCAAACCCAACAATAGAATGACATATCTATCGGAGGATCCGACAAAAGGTTATTGAAATCGCTTGATATGCTAAGAGCACTATGCATTGGATGATGAACTCATGCGACGATTCAATAGGTTCAACATTGCAGAGAACCTATTGAGGCAAAATTTTAGAGATGTGACATGCACATCGAGGCAAATGCTCTCAGGAGCAAGCACGCTTGCATTCCTTTGAGCCAGTAATTCACACACTCCATCCTCTACACGATTATTGCTCTTAGCAAGGTCTCGCAACTTTTCTGCATGGTCTTCCAAAGAACACCTTGGCCAGTGCTTGCGAACCAACTCATAGATTTCTCCTATATAGCCCTTTATTTCATCCATCTCATCTTGCAACATTATCCCATCATCCAAGCCTCCTTCATATTTCTCTGCTAGGATTTTTTCAATTTTTTTGAAGGCGATCACCAAACTTTTGACAGAAGGAGTTTGAAGCTCTTTGACGTTTGTTTAAACTCTTGATTTGCTTCTCAATTGCATCTAACCGATGCAGGATCTTTAGGGATACAACGGAAGTGTTGTGTCCTTTGACACGTTTGAGGGCACGCCGTACTGGCTTCCTCCTAGCCATGTCTTTGGCTTTACACACATTCATTCGTGCATTGGGAGTACACAAAACAATGTCTGGTACATGGACATTGTTTCTTGCATCAGATGTTTCAGCATGCTCCATAATGCCATGGTTACACAAAGTATTAAGAGATCACACACACACACACGCATACACACACACACACACACACATGGAGAATATATTTAAAAAGTAATTGAATACTTTCATGACGTAGGCGCACCAAAGTATTACAATATTTATGCATACATGAGAGAGACACAATGAGACTATGTCGAGAAAATATCTGACACATCTTTTTCTCCACATCAAAGCATAAATATCCATACACACATGAGGGACATCATAAAATCATTAAACTATTAAAGTATTCAAGCATTGATTACAACTTAAATGAACAAAATATTAATTAAAATATTATTAGCACAAATCTTTAGTTATGAATGATACGTTTGCTATTTTAACTTTGACCTATTTAAGAAAGTTATAGAAATGCCTATCATTACACAAAACGACTCACCTAGAAAATGAGACTTAGAGCTATACTTTATTGTTTGTAAGCTATCAAAAATAGCTTTTAGAAGGAACCTAAAGAATGTGACCTAGAGCCATGCATTGAATATGTGAGAAATCATATGTGGACTTTATAGAATAGCTTCAAATTGTGGGACTCTTCTTTCCAAAAATATTTTATTGAGCCTACTAAACTTTGGATTCCTAAGTTCAATTTGGAAAAAAAAAGTCATAGCACTTGATCAATATTAACCACTAAAATCATCCTAATGATGTAAAGATAAGATAGAGAATTTGAAACCACGCAAGCCTTTATAGAGAATTTGAAACCACGCAAGCCTTTACCCAAAGTAAAGTTTGGGTCTTGCACACGGGCTAAAATGCCTATTATTTGGAAAAAAAAAGTCATAGCACTTGATCAATATTAACCACTAAAATCATCCTTATGATGTAAAGATAAGATAGAGAATTTGAAACCACGCAAGCATTTTTCACATGGGGGTTTGGGTCTTGCACATGGGCTAAAAGGCCTATTATACATTCCATTCAACTTTAATGTAGCACAAATCTTTAGTTATGAAAGATGCATTTGCTACCATTACACAAAAGGACTCATCAAGGAGATTGATTAAAGTATTAAAGCATTGATTACAACTTAAATGAACAAAATATTAATTAAAATATTATTAGCACATATATACATATGAATACATACTATTAACACAAACATAACAATGTTATCACACATTTTTTATACTAAAACACATACACACATTAATTAATCAAACACATACACACTATTGAGCCTACTAAACTTTGGATTCCTAAGTTCAATTTGGAAAAAAAAGTCATAGCACTTGATCAATGTTAACCACTAAAATCATCCTTATGATGTAAAGATAAGATAGAGAATTTGAAACCACGCAAGCCTTTATAGAGAATTTGAAACCACGCAAGCCTTTACCCAAAGTAAAGTTTGGCTCTATTTCTTTTTTAGGAGCATGCATTGTGAACTTAAATTTATCAATCTATCTTAGTATCTCATGACAACATGCATTGAAAGGGAAGGTGAGTATGTACACCTACGTGTGTGTGTGTGTGTGTGTGTGCGCGCGCGCACACACATGCTATGGAGGTTGAGCTGAGTATGGATGTAACTAACCTAACTCCTATCTTATATGGCACTCAAATGATGACTCCATATTTCTATTACATTATAATGTACGGATCTACCTAACCTAACCCCTACCCTATGTGGCACTCAAACAATGACTCCAAACCTAGAATATTTTTTTAATGTATGATCTAGCTAACCTAACTCCAATCTTATGCGGCACTCGAACAATGCCTCTACACATAAAAACTTTTCCTCCCAGATTGTGGTAGTGGCTCTAATGTGCAGCATCTAACTATGAACTATCCCTTTGCTGCAAGATAGTGCTTTTTTTGTGAAAAGCATACCCTATTCTTGGAGAATATGAAGCATAAATAACTTGTTTTAAAACATTATTATAGACCCTTGAATAGCAATCTATGTGGCACTCCAAATGGCAACAACTCCAAATCTTTCTTAAATTATAATGTTTGGATCTACCTAACCACACACACACACAGAGCTTAACTTTATCCTCTCCATTATCGTCATGATCATTGCAATCAACCCTATTGTTACTGAATGAATTATATGCACGGATTATATGGAGCTTAAACATTGTTCATGTGTCATTATAACCGAGTCTATTAGTCCCCTCATCCACAAAAATCTCAGCTTTCATTTCGTGCAACATTTCACTTTCTTAATCTAGGTCTTCTCTATTTCTCACAATCTCAATAGTTTCTAAATAACACATCCCATAACTTGCATATAACATATTAAGTATCCATATTATCATCATCATCTCCTTGGAGATTTAATCACGATCTTTTTAGCATCTTATCATAATCCTATACACTACAAATCCTTATTTTTCATCTCCAAATTTTATCTTTGTTACAACATTAATCCAATAGCACCCATATTGCGTATCACTATCTTGCCCCTATTCAATCATTCTAACCACCACTTTTAATTCAAAATTTTTCCATCATACCAAGCAATGCTAAAGAACTACCAATAGTGACTCAAAGGGGTATATCGCTCTTTGATTGGCAAAGGGACTACTTATCTTGTAGTACATGCCAATTACTTTGGCAACAAAGTAAAACATTATTATAGACCCTTGAATAGCAATCTATGTGGCACTCCAAATGGCAACAACTCCAAATCTTCCTTAAATTATAATGTTTGGATCTACCTAACATGATGACTCCATACCTCTATTACATTATAATGTATGGATGTAACTAACCTAACTCCTACCCTATGTGGCACATGTAACTAACCTAACTCCTATCTTATATGGCACTCAAATGATGACTCCATACCTCTATTACAATCTAGGTCTTCTCTACCTAACCTAACCCCTACCCTATGTGGCACTCAAACAATGATGATTCGTACATTATAATGTACGAATCTACCTAACTAACTCCTATCTTATGCGGCACTCAAATAGTCCAATAGGAAGATAGTGATTGCATAGAAGCTAATTTAAGTAGAGGCGTATATGAGATTTACTATTATCATAAGGCTATCCAAAGCCTTGATTCTTACGTGAGGCAAAACATTCAAGAAATAGTGCTATGGTTTTCTTAAGAGAATGTGGTTTATTTGAAACAAATGAGTTTCTAAAGGATCCAGACGTTAGCATTGATACGTTTTGATCTAATTTTTCTTTGAAGTGAAGAGATGAATCTTTAAACCAAGGAACTAACTTGCCAACTGATGCAAAGAAAAACAATTAGTTAGGTCTAAGCTTGCTTTAATGAGATAGATGAGCGGATAACACCCCATGAGACTTGCTATTGATGTCAAGTGATTAACCTATCTAACTACAAAATTGGGAGAAAATGACATATTTGGGATAATGGGATACCTGCAGCAGTTGCTCACTGAAGTCGCTCCCAGCAGTTGCAACAGTCGTTCCCAGTAGTTGACCTATAGATAATCATAACTTGACTTATTCCTCCTCAATGATATTTAAGTGCACATGGCAGAGTAAAATGGGATACCTGCAGCAGGCTCCCAGCAGTCGCAACAGTCGCTCCCAGAAGTGGCAAATGTGGACGCTCTTCTACACAACTCTCGCTCCCAGAAGTGGCAAATGTGGATGCACAATTGTAGAAGAGCGGCTCGCAGCAGCTCTTTATATAGAGCTGGCTGGCCGCTGCTGCGAGTATTGTCACGCTGCACACAGCTCGAGCGGACGCAGGTCGAGGAGGCACAGGAGGGGGCGACGACGCCATGCAGGCCGAGGAGGTCGAGGAGCTGCCGAGGAGGTCGAGGAGCCTACGCGGCCCGAGGAGGCGACGCCCGCGATTCGCGCGAGGCCCGACGCCCGCGATTCGGGCGAGCAAGGGCGCGTGGCACCCCCGCGTAAAGCAAAGGGGGGGTCGGGGGCTGCCACGTGGCAGCAGGGCGCGACCCCTCCTTAATATATAGTAGAGATGATCAAACAAAATCTAACCCAACTGGCTGCTTTACAGGATATCATCTTCCTCCTCTTCTTCTTAATTTTGCTCTCGACTCGTTCCTTGAGTCAATTCGCTAATATTCTACTAGTAGAATTAGACATCGCGCTACTCTTTAATTGCACCATGAATCAGTATTCTTTAATTGCACCACCTTATGCTTCGCTTTTAAATCGCTGTAATCCATAGCTTTCATCGTGTAGCAATCTTCCATGATATATTCCGCAGTGAATCAGCGGCCTTTCACCTATTTGACTAATGCTTTGACCAAAACCTTAGAATATCTGTCTCTTACTGAGCCTCTTTGTTGGCCGGAAATAGCTCTAAGTGGTGCTAAAATATTCCCGTTGATTCTAGTAAACTCTTGTCAGACTGAATCTATAGAACTTTACAACTCGGTGTAGAGAAATACAGATATCGGCATATTCAAACTACTGGTAGGTCTGGGCCACCGACAAAAGCTGATATACAATAGAGATCACTGATCAAATGAATTGTCTGTAATGAATAAAAGTATATACTGACCATTCAGCCATTTTAAGTTATGTAAATTCTGCACCCAAGTTTAAGCTACATACAATTCTCCTTCGCTATCCATAAAAGTCTCAGCAACTCTTCTCATCAAAACTCTCTTTCTCCATCAACAAGTTTGCCAATAGGATGTCCAATAGACACTATTCCACCACTAAGAAAACTTCATTTGCCAGGTAAACATAGTGGGTAACCTTTAGATTGTTGCAAAGATACGAGCACCATCTTAGTTCTTTGCTACTTGTTTTGCCTACCCAGCTGTTAGTTTTACACTGTCATCTCTTTGTGCTTAATTCATACAATGTGACCTACTAGAAATATGCTTTGAAAATGTATATCATGCTCAAGCATTCATGATTTGAGAAAACATGCAAATTTGGATCTATATGATGCAAACACACAAGCGATGCTTCACTGAAAAAAATATATATGCATTGGAAAATGGTGCCTAGCCTATCTACATGTGCCCATGTCTCATGCAAGATGCAAACATAGTTACGTGATTAGATTTAACCCTTAACCTCACCCCTCAACACTCAAAAAGGATAATGTCCTACTCCACTCCACCCACCCAAAATCTCATAGTCACTCAAGAGAATAATTGTCCTCATGATATTAACCAAGTTAAAATAGCCCATCTCACAACTAGTGGCATCCTTCACGACCCTCAAAGTCACCACAACCACCTTTCCCACTCAGCCAAAAGTTCCTAACTTGGTGATGAATAATCCCAACTCTCGTGCATGTAAGAAATAGTGCATGCTCAATAAAGGTGCTCTCTCAAGTGTGTGTGCAACTAAGATTTATTGCATATAGCTGCAGTTGTCCTCATGTGTTACTAGTGCTAAAAAATAGTGCAAAATGTATATCAACCCAACCCATGGCATGGAAGTATTTAATAAAAATAGGAGACAAACCCTAAGTGGAGTGCAAACGACAAGTACAACGTGAAGTGCTCGTGAACCCATTATCCCCGTGATGCACAAGAGTCTCGGCAAGAAAACATACATGTTGCAAAATACTCAACAACTATTGGCAAGTCTAGCTCCAACCTATCCAAAAAATACCAAACTCAACTAAGGCCATCATGTCTCCGCACTCAAAAAATCCAAACAAAGTAATTTTTAGAAAATCCTCTGCTAAACAACCATAGAAAATCCAACTACAAAATGACAAAATAAACAATCACACAAGCAACTAAGCTTGTCCAAAAAATACCAAACTCGACTAAGGCCATCAAGTCTCAGCACTCCAAAAATCCAAACGAAATAATAATAATAAATCCTAAGCTAAACAACCATAGAAAATTCAACTACAAAATGACAAAATAAACAATCACACAAATAGCTAAGTTACAAAAACTCCATCCTATCTATAGTTTTACTATGGGTTTTCAGTTTTTGCAAAAATACTTGATACCACTAGTCCTCGTCTTTTAGCACAACCATGACACTTACATCACTCATCCTCATTGCAAACCCCTTTGAATCCTTAACACTAATCAACTTGGATCTTGTCGTCTACTTGGTCAATATAGGAACCAGTTGCTACGTAATGGTATATATATAAATATGCTTGAATGCATAAGGTTCATGAGAGTATACAAGTATTTTTTATGTGAGAAAATAATAAGTGGATATAGCAAATAAGCCTTTACATCATTTCATGACTTTTAACTACGTATTGCATCGATATTGCACACATCGCGAAAGCACTAAGTATTCCTTACTTGTACTACTTTTGGGTATATATTTCATATACAATTGCTCTAGATATGATATGAAAATTTAAAAATAATATTATCAGTATTTGTAATCATAATTTAATACTTTCTTTCATGTAGATCACTGCACATGACACTGTGACTAGTCCTTTGCTACTACCAATATGCATATTTCATGCTTAAAAACCTTAAATTTTTTATTACTTTGAAAAGAAAAGTGTGATATTTTTTAGTTTTTAAAATTCAATATATTATTATTAGTGTTTTTATTTATTAATACTTTTATTTTTCTCTACATTTTTTAAATCTCTAGCCATTTTATTCATAAAATTTTAAAAAATTATAAAACATCCAATTTTAAGTGATAATAATTATTTTCATGCTTCTCTTTATATATATTTAAAATAGTTTTTCAATTGGATTTTATTTTTTATAAGAACTAGGCAACTTATCTGTTAACTACCTACATGTAGTAACACAAAGGAGACGCTAAGTGGTTCCCAAAGCCATTAACACTTAGCATAACCATTGAAGTGCTTGAGGAGCCCTCTAAAGAGTCCAGTAATATGCCACGAACCATTTCTTTCACATAAATATTACCTCTCTCTCTCTCTCTCTCTCTCTCTCCCTCATCCCCTTCTCTCATAAAAATAGCCAATATACAAGAGGAGAGGAGGAGAGATGAATACTAGAAAATCAACATTTTTATTTCTTTAAATCAAGCAAAAAAACTTACATAAGGATGTAGAGGATGGTGAGGAGGCTTCATTATTCATATTTCTCATTGACGAATGATAAAGAACCTATGCGTA
>NW_028229705.1:0-122213 GCF_053477565.2 Lygodium microphyllum | reverse complement strand
AGATCTGCCCTCAACATGATTGGTAAGATCCTCTCTAGCCAAAACAATATACCTCATCTGCCATAGACCCATAGGCATAGTAACCAAATCAACTACCCACTTATAATGAATGCATAGCGGATAGGTCGGATGAAGCTCATCTCGATGACGCACTACCGAATACATTTGGCAGTCCCTACAAGTCTCTACAAAGTGAGAAACATCTCTATACATGCCTTTCCACCAATATTTCTCCTTGATTTTCTCATAAGTAGCCCACACTCCTCTATGACCAGCCCAAGGACTCTCATGAAACTCCCTCATCACCTGTAACTGTGTCCCTCTATCGCAGACAACCCGCAAAGGTAATCCGCCTCTTTTCTTTGGATGCTTCCAAAGAAATCCGTCCTTGAGAAAATAACCATAGGCTTTCCTTCTGATCTTCTTGAACTCTTCATCTGTCCATTCATCTCTTTTACTTAGTGTACTAAGGTACTTGCCAATCTGCAACCAATCTCCAACATAAAGTTCTTCTATGAAAGCCACAATATCATAGACATGACAAACATGATCAACCATAATGGCTGAAATTTCTACATCATCCTCTTCTGCAAATAGCATCTCCTCATCATCATATCTGGCTCTCGACAGCATATCTGCCACTGGATTATCCTTCCCTACTATGTGTTTAAATTCTAGATTTAATGACTTGATGTATGCAATCCATCTCAACATAGCTATATCCGGAGTAGAGAAACTCGTAATCATACCAATCAATGGCAAGCAATCTGTCTCTACCACAACTCAAGCTCCAATAAAGTACTCCTTGTCACATTTGAGAGCCGTAACAATCCCCAATAACTCCCTCTTGATTTGTGGATATCTCCTCTGTCTCTCGTTTAGGACTTTCCCCCCAAACCGAATAGCATACCTATTTCCATCTGCATCATTTTGACCCACAGCCCAACCTATGCCAATTGGACTAGTGTCAACTGTCAATACAATAGGCCTTCCGCAATTATAATCCGCTTTCCTGAGAGTAGGAGCAATCTGCAATAACTTCTTTAATTTCCGCATGGCTCTAGTGTGGCTCTCATCCCAATAGAATTTCTACCCCTTTCGAAGCAGCTGATATAGACAATCTGCTATGTCTACAAAATGAGGTATCCAAATCATATAAAACACACAAGCTCCAATGAATCTCCGCACCTCTGAAGTGGTAGAACAATACTCCACAATCTTGCCTATAGCATCCACCTTATCACGTGAGGGTTTCCTGCCATAATATCCACACATATGTCCAACAATGATAACCTCATTCACTCTAAAAACAGATTTTTGCCCTGAAAGTGTCAAGTTCACTTCTTCTAACCTGGCCAAAATCTTCTCACAAGCTGAAATATGATCAGCCACAAAGTATCTACATCCCTGCTCATTTAGACTCTCATTCTTCTCTTCTTCTGCACACCACTTAATGGGCACATCATCCAAGAAAGGCATAGTAAGCTGAGGTATATAATCACAAAGAACCTTATGCATGGCATTCATCATATGCGCAACAGAATTAGTGGCACCTTGAGGCAAGGTACACATCCTGACAAGCCCAATAGGAGTTCTCATGGTGGTTATGTCCCTGCTTTCCGAAGCCAGCTGAAACTGATCATATCCTGAATACAAATCACCTAAAGAATAGATGGCACGTCCAGCAAATGCTTCTGCAAACTCATCCACAACTCGACCTATACCAACATTCCTGATAGTAACTCTGTTTACTGGCTGCATGTCCTGTATAAATCGGAGAGTACCATTCTTCTTTGGAACCGTAAACCACCTGTTTGAGTATGGTGCAGATGAAGGTTCAAGAATTCCCATCTTGATTTTCTCATTCAATAAATCAATCAGCTTTGGAAGGTGTGCTTTAGGCACTGGAATAGGTCGAAGATTCCATGGAATATGAGGAATAGTAAAAATGACCATAGGAGCAACAATATCTGGATTCACACATCCAATCTCATGCGGGAAAAAAGCAAATCCCCTTCCATGTCGCTCAAGCATCTCCTAAAAGCATTGCTTCTCTGTAGGTAGCAAGAAATCACCATTTCCAATTTTCAGTTCAGCAAGAGTCTCTGCTGAAAATTTATGACCAATATGCTCCGGATTCCTCAAAATTGGCTGTTTGGCAGCCCTCTCTATTTACTGATCACTGTCAAGTGAAAGCGGTACAGCTATCGGCTTCACCTTCTTATCCACAGTTTTGTATTTCGTGTCAACCCTGGCTTCATTATGCTCTTCTGCATTACTCAACGCTTGCTGTAAATCAACAATTCTGCACTTCAATGGCTGAATATCCTCAGCCCTCTGCTCTATGGACTGCATAGAAACAGCCCTAAACTCTGAATGCTGAAATATTTTAGCAGTAAACTCTGTTGGCTAAAAGTTTTTAGCCCTCTGTGTCTCTGTAAGCTGATCATAACGAGTTGGAAACGCTTTTTGCTGAATTTCTTCAGCACTCAACACTTTTTGCTGAGCCACCTCAGCCTCTGACTCAATTTGTGACACAAAATCTGCAATTTCATGAAACATGTCCAGGGATTGCACTAATACATTAATGTGACAACTCTGCATATCAGTTTTTAGCATATCTTTCATCTCTTCCATCGTATCTGCACAAATCATATTGTCATACATCCCATCTATATGGTCATCATCCTCTAAAATTCCTACATTTTTCAAATTTTTCTCCTTCCTGCATATGTACTGCCTGGCAGCTCTAGGCAACCTAGAAATCTTCTGATAGCTCATTGAACTATTTGCTGAAATCCCAACAGAACCGGAGGAGAAAACACTGCTGCCAGGAGGCGAGAACTCCAATCTTCTCTGCTCTGTACCACCGTCGTCTCGCGAAACAGCGGTACCTAATGAAAACCCGAATCCCTCACAGTGGGCAAAGGTGCATCTCTAAGAGTATCCCTGTTTCTAACATGGTTCACACACACAGTCATAAATTGAACTGCTCTCATACCATCTTTACTGCGAATCCGTGCATAAGCAGATCCATCATCCATTACCTTTGTTTCCATGTGCATCTCTGTGATGAATGGCTATCCAAGAATTATAGGATAAGAGCATGAATCGTGCACAAAGAAATGGAAATCCTCCTCTACATCTCCAATAGAAACCTTGACACTGGGACAGGCAGCATACAAATCACCTGCAGTGTTATTGGCAGCTCTCATATGCCACCCATGCTCTACATCCATAGGCCATCTGCTACTTTACCTGCGAAAAAATAGAAGCATTCTCAACCATAACCTCATCCTCATCCTCATCCAACTCCGCAATCAAAACTCCCTGTGTATCAGTGGTAGGCAATGCATGTCTTTTCCTCTTCAAAACCTCCTGAAACTGATCTTGAAACTCTCTTTTTGAGATGCCCAAAACCTCAGAAATAGTGAAAGTCACCTCACTGCCAAGTATCTTGTCATTAAAAATTTTATTCATATCTGTAGATGTCTCAATATCGGACATCAATCTAGATCGTGGCTACTTTCTCTCTCTAGGTTCTTGCCTCTTTTCTCTCTTTTGAGCATCTTCCATCTGTCGATCTAGCCCTCGTCTCAAAGACGGTCCTGCAGTAGGTGGAGTAACAAACTCACCCCCTCTAGTCTTTTTAGCTGCACTTAGACTTTCTTCATCCCTCTTACGCTTCTCCTCAACAAGTACATCTGCTCCCTGAGACTTAGCCAAATAAGCATAAATAGAGTACCTGTCAACAGAGGCGAATCCCAACCTGTCTCAGATCTGATGCTAGAGCCTGCACTAGTCAAAACAGTTTGCTGAATTTTTCCCTTGTTTGCAGTCTCCATAGCATAAGTCCATAGTGCTGAGACTGAGTCTCTGATCCCTTCTCAACCTGGACTCCATATGTAGAAGCATCACCTCTAGCTGTCACATAAGAAGTACGCGCAGCCATGTCATCCACTAACTTCTTCATTCCACCTTTACCAAAGTTGGCAGCAAGTGGAGCTCCTGTTTCAGTCAACCAAATCTTACCATCTTGTCCCCAAAATACCAAATTCTTCCTCCTTGCATCCTGAAAAGATTCACAATCCCTGCAATGCTGATGGTCCGTACTATCACACCAAATACATCTCCCATCTCTCCTAGGTGCAGTAGGAGCACTCCTAGGTGCAGTAGGAGCACTAGAAGTAGTAGTAGGCGCAGTCGAAGCAAACTGATCTTTCAATTTTCCCACCAACTCCGCTTTAACTGACTCCAGTGTCAAATCCATTATGCCTTTGATTATGTCATCAAGAGAGGTAGGCACCGATGGAGCGGATGGTTTTGGAGCAGAAGGTGCAGGCATCGGTCGTGGAACAGGAGGAATAGGAGGAGTAGAAACAGTAGGCACTGACATAGGCCAAGAAACTGGCTGAGGAGGAGAAGAAATAACAGGGATACAAGCAGGCATAGGAGAAAAAGAAGGTGTCGGTGTCATAGAACCATTCTATAGGCGGGTCTTCCATATCCTCCTCTTGGTCAAAGTCGAGACTGCATCTTGGGCAACCTGCCAATCTGTTTTAAGTCCCATAGGCTTCGTGCGATCCTCAAGAAGCTCTCCCAATTCTTCCTGAAGAGCAGGATCTGCAGCTTGCAAGAAAAGCTCAACTTTTTCAACATCCAATGCTCTTTGTTCAATGGCATCAAGCTGACTATACCTCTCTTCAAATTCTCGAATCAACTCTGAAGCAGCTAGACCTTTGTTTGGCATGTAGACCCACTCTCGAAATGACGGCCGAGTAGCCATACCAAAGTCCTCAAGGAAATACTCTTCTTTCAGGGCCTTCTTAAAATCTTGCCAATGCAAATTTTGAATAAAAAGATCAGTCACTTTTGCCCTCAAGGCGGGTGTGACAAGACGAAGGAAGTACTTACTCATAAGTCCAGCTGAAACTCCAAAAAACCCCATCTTGATCTCATATGTCTTCAAATATGCTGAAACATTACGGCCATCAAATAGCTTCTTCTCATTCTCAACTGCTTCAATCGCCTTAGTCGCGTTGTTTGCATTCTCCTGCTCCGAATAGAGTTGCCTTTGCTGAGACAACTGCTGTTGATGCAATTGTTGCTGCTGTTGCATATACAATTGTGTCTGCTGATTTTGCAGCTGCATATACATAGACATATTCTACAAAATTTGCTTTAGATCATCTGTTGAAGTACTTGGCACAGCAGTCATTGATAGAGCTGAAGTAGAGGATGCAGCTGAAATTGTAGAAGAGGCTGAAATAGATGCTGAAGTATCTCCCATCCTGAAATTTCTGCGATGCTTTCACGTCAGGTTCACCAAAGATGTCGAAGGGTTTTTGAAAACAAAGTTGCGACCAAATTTTGCAAATCCAAGTATTTGTCCAGCTCATCTTATGAGATAATTGACAGCTACAATTGAGACTCATGAAAGGAACTGGATACATAGCTCTGAAGCTCCTAGTTCACTCAAGAAGCCATGGCAATAACATCACAGAAATGCAGCAAATTCTTTCTTAATGCAGAAAGATTTTTAGTCATCTTTTTCCGGTCCAGTTATGAGCTTCGAATCAAAGTAAATTTGCAGTTTTAACAACCTGATACGATATTTGGATTGCATGACATTGTTCTTTTTGTTGTTATGTGAATAGGCTGCTTGGTGCAGGGGTGCTTCTTCACTTCAATTTCAGTACTGGTCTGAAAATTTACATCAAGAAAGATTCTTGAAGGGGAAAGCCAGTAGCATGAAGGGAAATGTTGCTGTAATTGAATAATTGTTTCTCCATCTATATACTGATATTTAGCCACATATACGACATCCTTACACCTTCCACATTCGCTGAAGCAGAAAGTATCTCTATAATGCTGATGGGGTGCAGTCCCTTGTTTTCTTTACTTCAAACAATCCAGCAACTGTTCCAAAATCGGACTTTTGCAACTCCCCAGGGCGACTAACAATGACAACTCCACAAGCTTTATATCATTGGTTTCTCCCCTGGATCACCTCCATCTACCGATTTTGTCACTTCAAGGATTCGTAATTCTCCTTTAGGATGAGATAAATCAATCTTGTGATTCTCCTTTTTCAAATTGCAGAGATCTTTCCTCCCACAGGTCCCTTTCAGTCCATCAATTCAGGTCCATGAGAAATTAGCACCAAGTTGATGTCTTTTGACTTAGGCTCAGGTCTCTGGAAACGACCGATGTCAATATCCGCTCTCAAAGTCTCTCTAAATCCTGTTATTCTATCATAGACATCTGCTGCAGATTCTCCATCTGGAAATCTGTAAAAGAACCGATCATATCGCAGGCGTATTTCTTTTTCTGCTCGCATCTTTTCTCTATCTTGGAAATTTCCTATGCACAAAATATTTACACTTCCACCAATAATTTGATCCTCGTCTTATGCAACAACATCCACCTGTGGAGAGTCCTGATACTTGACCTTGAAGATCAGCACCATGGATTGAGGTTCTGAACAATTCAGCCTGTCGAGTGGAGCCTCGCTGGGCCCTTGCAATCATGATCTGGACCAAAACGATGCTTTAAACAAACCTCCTGTTTACAGTCCTTGCACACAAACTTGTTGGAATATGTAAGATTTTCCCAGAAAATCGAGAAGGTTGCCGTCGTCCACAGAGCAATGCTTGCCCAGATCGGGGAACTCAAGTGGGCCCTGGCCTTCCTCCCAAATTAGTTTTTCTCCCCATCCAACTAGTAAAGCAGGCCCAAATTGGCTTTTTCTGAAAATAGCATCTTGTTTAGGCAGTTGATTAAAAACATTTCGTGCATCTTCCATCCTCCCACATTTCATTGCATGTCCCTAAAGAGATCCAAGGCAGTGAGACTGAATCCATTTTGAATATATCCTGACATTAAAGCATTCCATGACACTTTATTTTTTTCCAGCAAGCCCTTGAAGACTTTATGCGCTTCGTTTAAACTTCCACATTTTACATACATGTCCACAATCGTGCTTCCAATAGCAACATCTGATTTTAGTCATTGCCGTATCATATGATCATTTAACAGCCTACCTCACCTTATGCATTTGATGCTGCCACATGCCTTCATAAGGCACAGAAAAGTCACTCTGTCTGGTCTAATGCCTTCTTATTTCATCCTCTCGTAACATTCAAGAGCAACAAGACCAAGCCCATGTTCAGTGCAGCCTGCAATCATGGCACTCCAGGAAACAACATCTTGATCTACAAGCATACCAGATTTTGCATACATGTCAACCAGAGCATTATTAATTAATTCCTCTTGCTCCAAACCCTCTTCACTATACTACCTACGCATAACAAAAGTATAATCACAACAACTAAATATGTACAAATTATCAAATCCCACACACAACTTTTGGGTGGTTTTCACACCTCGAATGCGCAACAATACGACACCGGGATGAGCAAGCTAAGGATGAGATGTCCTTTCTTCGTAGAAAGCCATGGAGGGATGTTGTAGTTGACAAGCACTATAGGCCACACACTATAAGAAGTCGAGCGTAGACCGAATGGGTTCACACCATCCATGGCGAGACCGAGCCGAACATTCCTTGGCTCTCGCGCAAAGCCTAGGAAGGTAGACTCAATGTGGCTCCATGCGCACGAATCCACTGATATTCGTTGAACTCCATTCGTGGACCTATTTTGCACATGCCACGTTGTCAAGCTTGCCATGCCAGGCGTGCAAAACATGTGGTTTATGCGGGGGATGAGCGGAAAGTGTCTGAGAACTTTTTGAGGGATGGTTTGCCCTTGCAAATCCTGTCGATACCTGTGAGCACCACACTTTGGACATGTCTCCATAGTCTCGTATTCATCTCGAAACAGTATGCAGTCGTTGATATATGTATGGATGTTATTGTAGTCCATGCCAAGCTTCCGTAAAACATGTCGTGCATCATCACGAGACTCAGGCATGGTATTTGCAGGTGGTAATATATGATATTTCAATAACCTGAAAAAAATCATAAAACACCTTGAAAAAGCACAAATGTTTGCAATAATACTGTTAAAAAAAAAATCAATGAAGCCTATGTGCAAGGTACCTGAATAACTCAGTCAAGCTCGTATCGCTCCAACCGTATTTTGCTTGCACACTTAAGAGTGCAAGCAATGTCTTCAACTGAGATACTCGGCACCCATCATATAATGGTATGGATGCTTCCTCTCTAAGCGGGTCAGATGTCTCAACATCCATGGGAATCAATGCATCGATCATTGCCTCCATCTCAGGCTCCAAGATTGTAGGTAGGTCGGGAAGGTTGTCTGTCTTCTCTGGCATTGACGGTATAGATGGGCCTTCCGAGTGGTGGATTGGCTCCTGCAATCCATCCATCGCACGTCCACGAACTCTTCTAATTGGTCGCAAAGGGTGCACTCCCCCTTGGGTCGAGACATCACCCCCTTGGATAGAAAATTTGCCAACAAGACCCAATCTTATTGTGTAGGGTTTTCAATTAGCTTGCAAGTACAATGCATGATTAATATTAACTTCAAATTACCGTTTGCTGAAAATCCACAATCGCCTGATCAATGATCTTAGATTGAAACTCGCCAAATCGTCGTACGTGTTCTATAGATAATCGGCGTTTTCGTCTAATTGCCAACTTGCATTGAGAGCAAGGACATGGGACACGCTGATTAAGATACGTCTCACGATCTTGAACAATAAGACCTTCGTTTTCCATCTTATCTACATTACAGCAAATGAGGCTTAAATGGATAGCTTTATGGAGATGTACGTCAAGTTGCAAGTTGACCATAAATCTTGCACTGTACATAGTAGTTGAGAGATTTTTTGATGTTATATCTCGGCCTTGTATCATGCTCAAGGATTTGTTTGTCCTGGTAGATAATTATTCATTATTGTAAAAAACTGCACTAGAGGGCTTTGAGTATAAGTAATCCATTTATGAGCATAATTGAGGATCTCTTAGTCTAATAATAAATCAGTCTCAACAAAAAGCATCTTAGAAATGTGGTTTTTTTGTCCTAGGATCACGTATTAAAATTAATGCCATCTATGAAATTTATCAACTATAGTAATAAAATTTATTTCAATCAATTCTACTCATAGTCATAAGACCTGAGAGAAAATATCCTATACTCAATTTAATGGATTTTTCTTCTATAACAATACTTTTGGGTTCATTTTGATGAAGTACCGTAATGACCATTAGCTAGGGTATCATTTTCTTTTAGTCCTTCTGTTGACTAGTTGGCATGATTTCTAATTTGTTATGCCTATAAAGTTAATATAAAAACAATGAATTATGCATATCACAATTAGATCCCCTACTTGGACATTATGAGGGACATGACCAATTTTAAGCCATCTTAAAGAGTCACCAATGTACGTGGCCCATGGCAAAGCACATTGCATACCATTATCGATAAGTCTATTATCGTGCATCTTAAATCTCCTAATTAGACTTTATAAACAGTATGACTAATTTTTAGCCCCCTTAAGGAGTCGATGTAATGGTACCCATAAAAAACGTAAAGTGGATACCATTACCATAATCATGGATATGCTATCATTCCAATATATGTTATCTTTCACTTTCTCTCCCTCTCCCTCCCTCTCTTTCTCTTTCTCTCGTATTTCCTCTCCCTCTCACAATATATCTTAACACTCTCCAAAAGCAAAAGGGAGAGGGAGAGAGAGAATGCACTCTCCCTCCCTCTCCCTCTCTTTCTCTTTCTCTCCCTCTCTCATTTCCTCCCCCTCCCTCTCCCTCTCCCTCTCTTTCTCTTTCTCTTTCTCTCCCTCCCACTCCCTCTCCCTCTCCCTCTCTTTCTCTCTTAATCTCTCGTTTCCTCTCCTAAACAAGCAAAAAAGAAAGTGATTTAAACATTAAACAAGCAAAAGGGAGAGGGAGAGAGAGAATGCACTCTCCCTCTCCCTCCCTCTCCCTCTCTTTCTCTTTCTCTCCCTCTCTCATTTCCTCCCCCTCCCTCTCCCTCTCCCTCTCCCTCTCTTTCTCTTTCTCTTTCTCTCCCTCTCTCTCCCTCTCCCTCTCTTTCTCTCTCATTTCCTCTCCTAAACAAGCAAAAGAGAGTGATTTAAACCTTAAACAAGCAAAAGAAAGAGAGAGGGAGACTCACCGATGAGATATGGCGAGCGTGGGGCGGCTTCTCTTTGCGATGAAGGCTCCTCCTCTCCTTCATGAACAACGGTGGTGGCGGTGGCGACAAGTCTTCTTCCTCTCCTTCTCTCATGACGGTCGCTCTCTCCCTCACTCTCGCTCTCAAAACTCACAAGCCGCAAACGCGAAATGAAAACCGCACTCAGTTTCGACCGTTTTTTTTCCCTGTGGAGCGTCGCTATTTGCGATGCAAATAGCGATTCAAATAACGACTCCAATAGCGACCCCAATTGTGACGCCGCTATCTGCCATCGCTAATCGGAGTCGCTACTAGCTCAAATCCTTGTAGTGAAACTAGGAACAAAGCACACAAAATGTATGTGTATGGCTCCACCATTAATCTCAAAGCTGAAAAGAAACCATAAATTTCTCTCTTAATAATGAACAAATTTGTCATCTTCATCATCTTCATCGATTCAAATTTGTCATGAACAAAAGAAAGAGTAAAGGGAAAAGAGGAGAGAGGAAAGAGAAATATTTTCACCTTTCAAAAGGAGAATGTGTGGGTCTTGGAAGAAAGAAGAGAAAGAGACGCAGAATCAGTCGTGTTGTCCACCCCACTTTTCCTCTAAAGACACACAACCCTTCATATTTTTATTATTTCTTTGAATTTTTGATACATTTGTATTCGTAAAGCTTTAGTCTTTACATTTCAATTCTTTTTAAATTTTTAGAAGTGCATGCACGTGCACTTTTGTATATACCATTTATTTATGATGGATGTGGATGTGGTCCCCTCACGTGTAAGGGTGTATTTTAGTGATTTTGCAACAAGTAAATATTATTCCCTTTACAAAAGATGAAAGTGTGATATATGCATGGATATTGTTGTGCACTATTTTTGTGCTTCTTTTGGTGTCATCACTTGACTATCAGATTATAGAGGAGATATGGTCTAGAAAAGCTCCATGAGCTTTCAACCATATTCATAAGTACAAGCTCAATAATATAGATTCTAAGTCAATAAAATGCAACTTTCTTGGTTATGGAGATCTAGGCAAGATGGGATATTGCCTATGGAATTCGTAGACTTGGAAGGCCATCCATAGCCATGATGTTATATTGCATGAGGAGAAAATGTATAAGCAGCTTAAGTAGGTAGTTGAGGTTCACAGGGTGATATTTTGGGAGGATCCTCCTTCTCTCATACAACCAACTAGATAGGAGCCTACAATTGATGCTCCAATGGTCCATGACCTGATGTTAGATAGGATATACATGCCCCAAAGCTTGTTTTGCAATGGTCTACTAGAGATAGACGCAAGTCTAATTAATTTCCACCTTTCATGGAATATGTTATGGTGACATATTCTAGTAAGCCTCTTACCTATGATGAGGCCATGTGTAGAGCTGATGTAGTTAGAGAATGACTCATTATTTGGAAAAAAATCATATGTGGGATTTGGTTCCTTTGCCTAATGAAAACATGCTTTTCCGTGCAAGTGGATGTACAAGTTGAAGAGTATCCATGGGCGGCCTAAGCTAGTATATATGGCCAGATTGGTTGCCATGGATTTTAAGCAGGACCATGGTGTTGACTTTGATGAGATATTCTCTCCTATAGTCAAGATGACTACCTTGTGCTTAGTATTGACTTTGGTTGCATAGTTAGATATGGACTGTTATCATATGGATGTAAAGATGGCTTTGTTATATGGGGGCTTGCATGATGAGATTTATATGTAGTTGCCTAAGGTATTTGGGGATAAAAATATGGAACACCTAGTGTGCAAGTTGAGAAAGATTCGTTATGGCCTTAAGTAGATACCTAGAAAATGATACCACAAGTTTGATGTGTTTATGCATTCATAGGGATATACTTGCAGTTATATGGTTCCATGTTTATGCACGAAGAAGGCCCATGAGATGGTAGGCTTATAAATTTGATACTCTATATGGATGATATATTGATTGCTGAGAATGCTTATGAATGAGCTAGATACCTTGAAGACTCAATTTAAGAAGAGCTTTGAGATGAAGGATATGGGATAGGCCTCACATATTCTTGGGATGTACATCATGTGTGATTGCTGTATAAGGGGCTCCTTTACTTATTAGAGAAGGACTACATCTAGAAGGCCCTTGAACGGTTTCATATACAAGATGTTAAGCTTATTGGTTGTCCTTTACCTTCTAATGTGAAGGTTAGTCAAGCCAATTATCCATAATTTGATCACTAAAAGGCCGACATGGCCAAGATCCTTATGCATCAGTATTGGGTAGTTTGATGTATACCATGCTAGCCACTCATCCTAATATAGCATCTATAGTGGGATTTGTAGCAAGCTATATAGCTACACCTAGTATGCGGCATTAGGATACCATGAAGGGTATCATGAGGTATCTTAAGGGCATTGCACATATGTAAATTTGTTATGGTGGCCACGATATAGGAGTCATGGGATACATTGACTATCATTATGCAAGACATGCAAGAAAGTAGGAAGTCCACCTTTGGCTATGTCTTTACCTTTTGTTGAAGGTGTTCTTTTTTCGATGTCTAGGGTGCAAAAATGCATACCCCTATCTACTATAGAGGTAGAGTATATTGTAGTAGCTTGTAAGGAAACTCTCTAGTAGCAAACCTTGGTGCTATTGATTTGGTCCCTACACTACATTCAAATTTTATAGGTGATTTTCAGATGATATGGATGGGGAGTACATTCATGCAATGATAAGAGAGGTAAATTATGAAGAAAAAATGTGCAAATTGTCATGGTTGAAGTGTGATCATAATAGAAGTACATGGAGAATTGATATTGATGAAGATATTTGGAGGGATTGGAACTTGTGTTGCATGGTAATGTCAAACTTTGAAGTTACAAAGAGAAGGAGAGTAACATTATCAATTGGAGAGTCTATAGATGTTCCAATAGTGTGGAGATCACGTGATGTAACTTGACTGCTTTAGAGAGAGATGGTGTATGTGTGTTGCATTCTTGGAGATCCAAATGGGTGCTAGTAGCATTGGTCATAATGGACATCATTATCTGATCACCATCCCATTGTGTGTATCATAATGCTTTATCTATGGGTGTTTGTATATTAGGAAAGTATCTCATGGATATAGCTCATGTTGTGTCTCATGTATAAGTAGTTGGACCTTTGTGTGTATGTGTGTATGTGTGCATGTGTGATTATTAAAAAATGAGAAAATTTCTTGCTTGAAGAAGATTAATGTATGGATATAATCTCTTGTTTGAGGAATACTAGCATATAAAGTTGTAAATTTGATTTTAGCTTGTGTCTTGTTTGATTTTAGCTTGTCTCATGGTTTGTATAGTTGTACAGAAAAGTGTATAATTGGGTCAAGAGCAATGAGATTGGCAATGATTTACGGTTTCATAATAATAAAGATGACAAACATAGAATTTTAGAGATCATAGATCAAAACTATGATCAAATTTTACCCCTTGAGTTTCCTGGTGCTACTTATCTTTGGAAAAAGGAGGATGTATATCTGTACTATCTTTCTGTTGCTCAAAATCTCAGAAAGAAACTCAAGAGGAAAAGATCATCTTTGGTGGATATATATTTGGTAAGCATACTTATTTATCAAATTTTCTCACCATAGATTATATACATAAGAAATTGGTATTGATTGGCACAACTATGTTTTTTTAATAGAAGAATCATAGCTTCGAGCAAGTAGATATGCAACAAAAACCGGTAAGATTTGCAATTTTCATCTCAAGTTTTATTTTTTCTATTGTATAATTTTTATTATCTTTATCTTTATTATAATCATTTCACTTTAAGTTTCTTAGATATATTTACCTTTCATTATATTTTCTCTAAAATTTTAGGATACAAGTGAGGAGGTGTATTATCCACAACTTATGGTGGAAGAACAATGTATCTTTTCTGAGAATAGTGCAACACATGTATGTACATCGTTCACCCATTTAAATATTTTGATATTTGGAGTTTTTAGTTTTTGATATTGACTTCAATTTTCTTGCTTGTACTAGTTGGAATCTCACAATGGTGGTCCGCCTCTTGTTTCAATTTTTGCTTCCGAAAAATGTCAAAAAAATAATGAAATGGTTAGTATATCTTGGTTTGTAGTCTTTTTTCATTTGATTGTCTCTAATACTTAACGTATGTTTCAGGACTATTTAAAATCAAATCATAGTTTTATGGAGCTACTACAAGGAATTCCATCTGTATGAGGAATATATACATATATTCTTAATTTTTGTATACTTTTAAATTAAAAGATATTCCATTTTAAGTTTTACTTTTCTTGTATTATAGGGTTCATGTAGTAGTGAACACTCTCTTCCACAAGATATGATCCAAGATCCTGAGGAGGTTGAAGTAGCACGAAAAAGTCTTCGTGTACGAAAGGTATGCTTAGCCATCTCTTGATATTTTATTTTAATATATGCATTTAATAAATTATATCTAATTACAAACTTATTGTGATAAGATGAGCGAGAAAATGCAGCAAACCAAGCAAAAACAAAAGGAGAGTAAGGGCAAAAATAAGAAATTATCTAAGGTACTTCTTTGCATTTCTTTTTACTAATTGTGGCATAATTTTATTTTGTTAACTTTATTTTCTTGTCTATACTATAGACTCTCGATCATGTTGAGCCATCAAAAAGTGTAGATCCTTCTAATGTGGAATTGCCATCAAGAACTTCATCGGCAACTCAATGTTATTAAATATTAAGACAATAGAGTAGCTAATTAAATTATGATGTAGTAGCACACTAATCTATGTTGTATTTCTAAAATGCAGGTTGTTAATGCATTTGAAGAGGAAGACGAAGAAACTATTCTCCTCAAATATTTAGACATCCAATCCATTGATGAGCTATCTGCATCGTTAAAATCTACATATGGTGTTATTAAGAGAGATCCTACTTTTTTAGGAGGACGCAATGAGCAAACATTACCAACCATGAGAAAAGCTCTTGTGGATTGGTTACTCTATAGAGAGAAAATTCATGTCACAAAAAATCACAATAAACCTTTGAGTATTGATGATATATGTATCTTGAATTGACCTCTTTATTAGTGAAGATAACATCTTTTAATTCTTTCTATTATTTTGATTTATATTTTTTATCATAATAGCAATTCTTAAAACTATCTACATGATTGCAACTAGTTTTCTTATATATAAGAAATACTATATGATTAGTTCTAACTAGTTTGTTTATATAGTAAAATTTCACTACATAGATAACTAGAGAATTTAGAAATTCCTATACAGAAATATTTTACTATATCACTAACTTGTAAAGTGTTCCACCTTTACTATATGAGACTTTTTCTGGATACTTTGATAAGTATCTAGAAAATTTCTCTTTTTTTTCTATATGGATAGGTGTCTGAAGTTCCTTGTGTCATCAAGACTTTACTACGAGGCACTCGACTTTCTAGAGAAACATTGTCAAAGGCCATGGCAGATTACGTGGAGATGGATGATGTTGGTTTAGACAGCGCCATCCAGATTCATGGGAGATTCAATATGCATGTATATCGTGGAGAGGGTACATCCTCCCAGCCACATGTAGGAGTGGAGAATTTTTCTCATGCACACACTACAGCGCATCAATAAGCTTCTCGATTGATAAAATAGTAATGTCATCTTTTTTTTACATATAGAATTCTTAATATATATATCCTTTTGATGTCTTTGTTTGTTTACACTACAACAAAAAGGCCTCATAGATGTACTTTTAGACGCCATTTTTGAATATAGAGAAAAACTTACGGGCGTGTTTATCCGCCCGTGTATTTGCACGTCTACTGTGTCGTGTCTATAATCGCATGTATGAACGAATTTACATGTAAAAATAGACGCGCTAATAGACGCACATATACACACATGAATACATGCGCATAATAAATCAAAATTGCTATTTATTTAATTCATTTTTTGCGTCTATTAGCGCGTCTATTTGGCAGTTAGACGGGCATATAGATACGCTTATAGACGTGCTTTTACAAAAAACACCCGTAGACGCGAACGGAAAACAAAAAATCTCGTTTAAAAAAAAAGATATCTAATTTCTTTTTTAAATTTGAATTATCTAGCGCGTATACTCTGCACTGTAGACGCCCATATAAACGCGCATTTTCTGCAATTTAGACGCACGGATAGACGCGCAAAACAGAACTCGAAAAAAAAAAACCAGAGAGCATGTGGTTGCAAAGTTCTCTGGTTTTCTTTCCCCCCCTCCCATACATCAGATTGTGCATTTGGGAAAAAGACAATGGATCTAAAAGCACGAGAATTGAAAATAAAAGTCCATGTATTCATTATAGATCAAAAGCATTTACATGGGAAGTTTAAGTGCTTGCGACCTAAAGTGTGGCCGCAAGTAGTAGGCTCAAAGATGGATCATACATATACAAGAAAACAAGGCCATAGAGGAGGTATGGTGCTTCTCTACGAATCTGAAGAAGAAACATCTTCGCTAGTACCACCATGGCTACTAGCGTCACTATCCCCCTCCTCGCTATGCTTCACATCCGGGTTCACCTACACACACAAAAGATCAAGGTTGCTTACGTAGACATGGTAGAGAAAAAGTTATAATTAGCTATACTTTTAATAGGAAAGTAAGAAAAACATACCTCCTCTGGCTGTCGAATCCTCATAGCTCGGTTGTATTGGTCCTCAGTGATGAGACCCCCCATTGCATACGAGTGTATAACCAATCCATGAAAGTAGGAATGCCCCCGTCGTTATTTACATCGGTTTGACATTTGGATCTTCTCTTTTTATGTCTACCAACTCGTTTGCTTGCAAGTTCCTCCTCGTATTTCTCAACAAATTGATGCATGCATTCGCTATTATAGACAATGAAAGTAGAAATATACAATTTATCTTAGACCTTAAGTCGAAAAGGGACTCCCTTACCGAACAATAGCTCATTTGACATGGTAGAAGATGACTCATTTGTCTATACGTGTGGAGCTTCAAAATCAGTTTTCTCAAGGTATTCACAAATGTAATACATGCATTCTTCAAACATCCATCCTTCTGCCATAGAACCCTCTGGTCTTACTTTTTGACATACATAACCTTTTGATACTCCCATAAATCTCTTGGCCCAAAACATCCATCGAGTGCTCACAACACCAACGAGCTCTATCTCGTCCACTAGATGGATAAGAATATGAACCTAGATATCAAAAAAGGAGGTTGGAAGTTCCTTTTCCATTAAACAAATAAGCTCTATACATTCACACTTCTTTTGTGGAATTGACCCTTTGGCAATCTCTTTAGATGTAATCCATCTATTAGTGAAAGAAAGAAGATATTAGAGATATTTTTGAATTAAGATGATATCAAATAAAATTTTACACTAAAAATTAAGGAGCAATAAATACCTTGAGCGACCCAGGGCGATATATTTCATCTCAGACTCCTCTTGTAGTACATCCATCAATAACAAGGGGTAGAACATGCTGCATACATGATTAATCCAATCAACAAAACATGAAAGAAAATAAATACTTGCAAATATCTAGATAGATTTACCTTCACAAAATTGTGTCAATCATGTGTTTTTAAACAAGACAAGCTCTTGTCATCTAGAGTGAACATGTTTTGACAAGATGCTCCATATCCTGTAGGCATACGAATTGACTGAATCTTCATGTTGATAGTCTCTAGCTCTTCTGTCATGAGCACCCATGGGGTAGGCTCATAGGTTGTCTCACATTGAGTTTCATCATAAAGTGGCCATAGATTGGGCTTTGAGTTTCAATCCTTTAAGTCATTTCTTGTTTCTGTTGTGTCTTTCAAGCCAACAAGGTGTTGCCATAACGAATGACCAATGTTCTTGAATATATGCATAGGATCAAGAAGATGACATATCTTCCAATCCTTCCAATATTCCAAAGTATACCATATCAAAGGACTTTGAGGTATAGCATGTTTTCCTCTTGCTTGCTTCTTCATAGCATCATCATCATCGTGGCTTATGATCTCTGACTTCAGATCGATAGTGAGTCCAACATTCCACTTTAGATGCCAATCCTTCGGTGTCATTGGTATTGGACATCTCCCTTTTTCTACATTTCCATTAAAATGTATGGCTTGCCTTCTATCTTGTAGATAATGATCTTCAGATAAAAATCATCTATATCAAAGATATATATTTTTGTTGAGGTTTTTGCTGTAAGTCGATCTCAGCCAATCACCACAAATTGGACAAGCTTTATAACCCTTCGTACATACCCTTGCATGGAAAACATAACAAAGGTGATTAGTGCAATGAACATTGTACAAAAGTATGAGACACTATATATATTTAAACCATTTACCTAAGCAAAAACTATATCCTAGAAAGTCGTGGATAGTCCATGCTAAAATTCCATGAACAATGAACTGTCTTTGACTAATGCTTCTAGACATATCCATGACATCAATCCCTCTCCACAAATCTTGAAGATTGTCGATAAGAGGGGTCAAATAAATTTTTTGGTCTTTAACTTGTCATTTTCTCAGAATTAAGAGTGAGAGCATTAAATGCTCTTTCTTAATGCTAAGATATAAGGGTAGATTATAGTTAATAACTACCACTGGCCATGTAGACCATTCACTTGATTTCATTGAAAATGGATTCACACCATCTAATGCTACACCCATCTTTCAATTGTGTGGTTCTTTTGCGAAATTTTCCCATCACAAATCAACATACTCAAATGTAGGACTATCTGATGGAATTTGCATTACTCCATCTTTGCTCTTGTGCTCCACTCCCCATGTCATAAGCTTAGCTAATCTGGGACTTTGGAACATATGTTTTGTATGCGGAGCCAAGAAAAATGTCTCAATACCTTTATAGGGACCTTACCTTTCTCCTCTTTATAATGAGACATTTGACATTTTGGACACGTTACACTATCCTCGTAATAACGTCTATATAAAATACAATCCTTGGGACATGTATGTATAGAAGAATAGTCAAGTCGAAGACTACTTATCATCTTCTTCACCTCATCATGTGATGCAGGAAGGGAATTGCTTGTCAGTAAGAACTTCTGAGAGATTAGCATGCAAGTTCATTAAAAATATGATCACTGACAATCAATCATGTTTAGAATGTAACAAAAAAATATGTTAGATTATTACATACTTCAAAAGTGTTGAAATGGATAGATTAATCCATCCAAAAGGATTTTGAAGATTAAGAATAAGTAAGCTTACACTTAGTGGTGTCAATTCTCTTATTGTGTAGATACGCTTTAGAGCTTCTTCTTGAAGATATTTCTCGTTGTTAGGAATATCACTTGTACTATCATTTTGATACCAATCCTCAATAAAATCAGACAAGCCATCGTCGTTATCAAAGATATCATCACACCCATTAAAGTGCTTAGAATATTGTTTATTTAGTCTTTCATACGCATAAGCATCACTCCTGCGTAGGATCCTCATGCACTCTATTGACATATGAGATATGTCATGTGAACGTTGATTTTTGACATTATCGATGTCATAATCTGGAATCTACGTATTTGAAGGTAAAGAAGATTGTATCAATAGCATGCTTCTATATAAAAGGAACAAGAGATGCACATGGAATTCAATAATTATCACTAATACAAAACATTTAGAGACAATAAAAGATGATTATCAAATTAAATTCGAGACAATAAAGAATGTGGTGCAAATTAAAGTGTAGAATTAGGGTCCAAGAGAACAAAATAACATTATGAAATTGTGTACAATGAAGCTCTCAACCCTCGTCTGTTAAGGGTGCTCATGGAGGTCTACGGCATCCATAATTGACTAGCAATTCATCACTAGCAGGTAATGATCTAATAGCATTGAGAGCTATGTATCTTTGTACATCCCTACTCATATGTCTTGGTTCATGACTAATCTCACACTCCACAAACGTGCAATTGGTTATTGCACTCATCCCTCGACTACTATTGATTAAACCTTCTATGTTTCCTTAAGAGTAAGGTCTTCCATCAACATAGTGTCTTTGTCCTTCTGCATGTGTAATCCCTCTATTAGAAAGAGAGGCTGCATTGAGACATAACCCATAAGTATTCATGTAGCGAGTAAGCTAATGGCATGGACCCCATCTATATATAGGTCCACAAAAAGACATAAGGGTGACCTCTAAATGAGGGGGACACATGAAAATCCTGTGCAATAAAGAGGGATTGTCTACTCCACCGATGGTAGATGGAGAAATCATGTAGCAATTGCCCCAGAGCTAAAAACCACACTATCTAAAGGAAGTGATGCTCTCTGCCATCCTCTGTATTGTCTTCGATCATATGTTTGTAGTACTAGAGAATGCAAACGAGTAGGCAACGGATGATCTCCACCTGTCTCAGCCTCCAAAGTAGGAGGTAGAGGATGTTGAGAAACCTCGAGCTGCAATTGACAAATGACCTGTCCATGCCGTGTGCGAGGGACATGTGCACCACTGATAGTGAAGTCACCCTCATCATCAAGTGAATATACCTACATATATAATATGGTTACATTATATATGAGCCTTTGATTTATAAAATAACCAATAACAAAACTAAGGGAGAACATTAACTTACCATAGGTCGATGTCGCTCCTCAGGTGGTGGTGCTTGCTCAAAAGTACAATGAGTCATCTCATGTGAAAAGCACTCCCATCATGGCCTCCGATATGTGCCACGACAACGAGTGCACCAGCATATAATAGACTCATCGTAGTAGAAATCATTGTAAATGACTTCATATGTAGTATTGGAACTCTGTGCACCCCAACCACCACCAGTAGGAGGTGGCGGTGTACCCTCTAATCGGTCTGAATCTAATTTTCAATTACCATAAAAACATGAGACATTTATCAAATGATCAAAGTTAAAAAATCAATAAAGTTAAAAAATCAATAAATGTAACAAAACATTGAAATCTAACAAGTTCTTTGGTATAATCTAACTCTTATTGTAATATGAAAAATAAACAGACACTAATTTATGGTGGAGACAAACAAGAGGATGGTTGATATGTGCATGGAGACATAACAATACTTCCACAAGAGGATGGTTGATATGTGCATGGAGACATGGCAATACTTCCACAAGGAGAGACTCCTACGCATCAGTTTTCTTCAACAAAAGGTGGCCTTTGCTAAAGTATGTTAGAATTAATATGAAATTTGCTAGATTGATTCTAACTATTCTCTAATCTATGTTATTTTTAAAAATCAAATTTACATAAGAGGCAACACTAAAGAGAGTGATAGATGGTCACACATCTAGACTAGGCCGGATGGGACGGGATGGATTTATGGCCATTCAAATTTTAACTTTCAAAGGTAATATTATTGAATGAAGGAATCAATAAGTCTTTGGTTCTGTCTTGATGCAGACCAAAGACTATGGTCGTGCACCTACGACGTAGGAGATGGAGTATTCCACATACTACGGCTACCGTGCTTTGCACGAGACACTTACTGACATGCTAGATCCACTTGTGAGTATCACTATTTTGTTTCGTAGTTTATTTTCATGCTAGTTGTAATATATTCTTATTTGATTTCACTAACTAATGCAGGAGGAGTATGGCAAGGACGACATGATAGAGGTGGCTCGACAAGAAGCCGAGGGGCGAGGCTGAGAGGTTGAGGGGAGTGGTAGCTAGATTGTTGGCCATGGTGGTGACAATCATGGAGATGGGGGCAATGGTGGTGTTGCCGATGTGGGGGTAGGGGTGGTGGCACTGGTGATGGTGATCATGAGTCCGATACTAGTGACTCGTATCATGATGACTCATATAGTGATCATGCCTAGGGATCTCTTATGTATATTTGAGGATGAGACTTGTATTGTATATGTGTGGATTCATCACTATTCATTGTATAGGCATATGTGAGGATGACACTTGTTTTGTATATGTGAGGATTGATCATCACACACTCTAGACACATGTATATATATTTATTGATGATATATATTGATGTATGTTCATTGCATCATTGAATTTTTCTATTGTCTCTTGGAAAGCTAGATAGAGAAAAATCAAAATTTTTATCACAGTTCAATGCTTTTCTATGTTAGGCTCTAATATTAACAAGCTTTTGATTTCCATAGTTTAAACAAAGGTCCCACATTCTATGCTACGTATCAACTCAAGCTAACTTTCTAGCTCAAAGATCCAAACTATGATGTTTCAAAGTGAGTGATTTCAAAGTATCAAGCTCACCATAAGCTATTACGATTACAATACTCAATTTCAATTTATGTATCATGTACCATGTACCAATTGCAAGCATGATATTTCATTATGAAATCTGATATCAAATCAAGTAGTATCAAATCTAACACCAAAAAGGTTTCTTTGTTTCCATGTTTATTGGTTAAGCTACTGCAAAGTTAGACCAACCAATCAAGTACCAAGCATCGAATGTATACCAAGCATTGAATCAAGTATCAAGCACTAGTACTAAATCTAGTACTAAGTACCAAGTTATACCAAATCAAGCACCAAGCACCGAATCTAGTACCAAGTACCATGTACCATGTACCAATCGCAAAAATGAAGTTTCATTATGGAACATGACATCAAATCAAGTACCAAGTACCAAGTACCAAATCTAACACTAAAAACTTTTCTTCGTTTTCATGTTTATTGGTTAAGGTACCGCAAAGTTATACCGACATGTATTGAGTCATACAAAATAGGGACAAAAAGGTTGAACCTAGGTACGATAATTGACGTCTTACAAATTTCAATATTTATATTTTTCTTATTTTTATTTTTGGCTCATAATTTAACAAGATAATGTATTGGATGGCAAGTCCACAATCGTTTCTCTCTTTCTTTATTTTATTCTATCTCTATGTGTATACAAGAGTTGTTGGGGGTAGCCATGATGAATATGACATTATGGAGAAGAGTTGGCGTGGCTCTAGATGCTTTTCTATCCAGGAGAGTGCTTGAGCTTCACACCACCTAGTTAGATAATCTCTCATGACAAGGACATATTTGTTTCCTACCACAGAAGTAGGAAATGGACCTATGAGGTCCCAGCCCAACCATCTCAAATGGTTCATTCACCTGTATCAGAGTGAGAGATAGCTAGGTTTTGGATTGGGTGATTTAAGCTCTTGGCAAGTGTAGCAATTGCGGTTTCTTAATAAGTGATGTAGTTGGTGGATCATTTCTTATATCTAATTGTAAATTCAATATTGAAGCGCTAAAGCCCATCGAAGAAGCCATCCTAGTGGGTGTGATTATTGCAGAGAGGGATGATGGGCTGATGGGCCAGTTTCAATAGTGACAGTGGTTCCATGAAGAGATGGGTGAGACCACTACAAATGAAAGTTATGCACTCTCTTTAGTACTTATATGCACTATAGAACAAAGTTAGTTGGGCCTTGGTCGCAAATATGGTGGGACATATCATGGTGAAGGTGAGGCCAAAGGAAGAACAACTTCATTTCTTGAAACATGGTGGGATCAACACATAGTAATAATTGATTTAGCTTAACTAAAAAATGTGCTATTGGTTCAAATTGTTATTGAGTTAATGTTTTTAATTGCTGGAGAGTAGTCTGTGTGACATTGTGATTAGCAAAATTTTATTAACAAAGATATTTGATTTACCCAATCTATTTTGATAGCATCCTCTTGTTGCTGAACAAACCACGTGGCGGCTATGCCTTCAAGTAGAGTGTGGGCCTCCATTGCTTTGTGGGTATCAGGCCATTGCTGATAGCTAAAAACGTTCTCAAAATGATCCAACCATGTCAAAACATATTCTATGTGAAGGCCAAAAATGCTTTGGGATGCACCTTGGGGTCAGGCTTATGTTTGTGGGAGCATTTCGTGGATAGATAACTGAGAAGAGCTTGATTAGTATTGTTGATCTTAACCACCATACTAGACAGATCTTGGAACATTTGTTCCATTGAAGTTGCATGGGAAAACTCCAGATTCAATGAGGCATCCTCATAAGGAGGGCTTTAGGGTGAAATTGGGTGACTCATGTGGGCAGAGCAGTGGCGGCGAAAGATGACCCAATTTAGTCTGTGTAAAGCAGTGGGGATGGCGTTGATGAACAAAGAACTGCTATGTGAGTTAGGGGAGAACTGCTTGTCATCTCCACCAATGTGGTGTGCACAGATTTAGTCCAGAGCTAGCCCTTATTCCAGGCGTCCTCTTCTCTCTTTATTCCCATTTGGTCATACATCAAGAATGTTTTCACAATTGAATTATTGAGCCCGTTTTGGAAGTTATACCTATGTGGCAAGGTCCACTCCTACATCTTAGTTGGCATTACATCATGGGCTTGGGCTAGCCTCAACCCTATGGTCGTTACAATATGTGTGTGTGTGTGTGTGTGTGTGTGTGTGTGCGTGTTTAGTACCATATTAAAAAACTTGGGATAAGTGGAACCATGATCCCACCAGCCTAGAGATAAGTGGCAACCGATAAATATGTCTATATATTTATCAAAACCTATAATGTAACCTATCATTAAAAAGCACACTAAAATGGAATCTAATGAGCCATCGAGTTCATGCATTCAGGTATATGTGTTTTACCCGTTTGATGTCTTGCTACAATACTCTATGTATATATTTTTATTTTTATTTTCAATAAACAAATACAAGAGTCTAATATTCATTTAATTTAAAGTATAAATTTCAAAAAGTAACAATAAAAGAGAGATAGCATGTTTACCATAATTCATGTTCAAGCCAAAACTGTAAATTTCTATTGCTTACACACCGGTCTTGACCAACCTCCACAATACTATGCGGAATAGAAACAATGGGAGCACCAACAGCAATCACAAGTGCAAGGAAGTGAGTGCCAAATTAGACACACACACACACACATAGAGAGAGAGAGAGAGAGAGAGAGAGAAAGAAAGAAAGAAAGAAAGTTATATTAACGTATTCTAAAGACCAAAACTGGCCTATGAGACAAACTGTGATACAACTGATGAGGTCCAGCTATCCAAAATAAAAGTGCTGAATGAAAAGCTAAAAACTGGAAACTGAAAATACGGTGTTGTGAGTGTGATAAGTGTCGTGTATATGTATGTGCGTATGTAGCTCTGGTACTCCAGATAATGGCTACAAAGGAGGAACAAATGTCGGTTGTGATAGGGGAACAACTGTTGGCTGTGATAAAGTGGTGCGATGTGTATATATAACAGATGCAGGGAGATATACTATCCTGGGATGTAGTAGCAGTCGTCGAAGTCGCTAATAGCAGGTGATCCCTCCTGGATGCAGGATGTGGTACATCGACGGTGGAGAAAGAGCAAACTGAAGATTTGAGATCCAATGTGTCGAGTGTCGTCGGATCTCAGTCTGCTGTCGATGTAGATCAAGAATCCTCCGGATCTCCTGTCGGTGTGGCTGTGGGGTTCGAAACCCACGGATCCTCATGCGGCGTCAGGTACGCTGGTCCTCAGCCTACTGTAGTGTGAGCCCGGAGGTCTGGCTGGAGGCTGGTATAGTAGCTCTCACTCTGTTTGTCTGAAAGAACTGTGTAATAGTCGTCTGGGTGGGCCCCTCTCTGACTGGGACCCGTTGTGTGCTCTGCTCTCTGATGTGCCATGCCTCTCCCAGAAAACGGCCAAATGATCTCTGATCCATATCAGTCATACATCCCTGAAGTGAGCTGCTCAATGTGTATCTAGATCTCAACTCTGAGTATGCCAAGCATCTGAGAACAAAATGCTCCTCACTCTCCACCTCTGATCTACAAAGTGGACATATCCTCTCCTCCCATGGGATGCCACTGGCTCTGCCACTCTCAATCATAAGCTGATGTGATGATACCCTGAGCTGTCCAATAAGAACTCTCAATCGATGTGGCATATAGATCTGCATATATCTCGGAATCTCTATGAATCCCTGCTCTGATATGCTCAAGAACTGTGTATAATAATGTGCCATCTTCGATGGCAGTGGCTGTGCAGGGCTGACCCATGTCCTCTGTATATAAATATGCCATATCTCCTGTCTGATGACTCTATTCCTCTTAGAGAGAGAGAGAGGGTGTAAGTGGGAGCCTGAGTATCATATAGAAGAGGTGGGAGTCTATCAATGTCCAGCCCATGTCTGTCAAACCAAGCTCTAGTCTGTGCATACCATGATGTGGTATCCCCCGCTCAAGCCATCTCATGAGATGCCATATATGCTCTGTATGCAATGCGATCTCTATCCATATCCTGAAATCTGTGTAGGAAGCAGACTGTCTGAAATAATGCCTCGACTAGCATGGGCGGTGTGGCAAGCTCTGCTCGCACAATGTCATGTGGGACTGAGGCCTTGCTGCGAATCAATCTAGATATCATGATCACCTGAGGTCTCTCCATCAATGTCCATACATAATCGGCAAGGCCAAGCCCCCATATAGCAGCTCCATACATCAGTGCTGGAGTGACTAGAGTATCAAAGAGCCACCCCTTGGTGCGGGGCTCCTAGAAATGTGCCTGATGACACTGTCGCTCCATAAGAGCCAATGCTGAGTATCCTCTAGTGAGGCGGTCACGAGCTGCCTGTGTCATCGAGAAAGTCCCTGAAGCTGCTGTAAAGGTGACTCCCAAATATACATATGATCCAGTGACCTCAATACTCCCTCCTGCTACCATGAAAATACTCTGTCTACGTATCTGAGCTGATGTATGGAATATAAGAACCTTGGTTTTACCAAGGTTCACTATCATGCCTCTCTGTATGCAAAAATCATCCAATGCTAATAAATGCTGTTGTAATCCCTGAGTTGAGTCTGAGACCAACACAATGTCATCTGCATATAGTAAGATATGAACTGTGGCTCCATTGAGATCTATACCTCCACCGGCTCGCTGTTGAATAAACCCTGCTATCTCATCAATGTATAGCCCAAATAGAGTCGGTGAGAGTGGGCATTCTTGTTTCACACCAATGGTGCTCACAAGGGGATCTGATATACCTCTCGGACATCTGACTCTGCCAGTAACCCGCTCATATAGTGCATAAATACCCCACATCATGTCATCATCCACCCCCAGATCAAGTAGGCGTCTGAAAAGCCTCTCTCTTGGAACCATGTCAAAGGCTTTGCAGAAATCCACAAAGCAACAGTACAATCTCTGTTTCTTCACTCATGTTTGGTCGATCAGACAACGCAGAGTGAAGATGTGGTCTATGGTAGAAAATGCCCGTCTGAACCCTGCCTGTCCGGGTGTGCGCATGCACTCTCTCTCTGCCAGCGTGCTGAGCTCCTCCTCCATCACCGTGCCATAAATTTTGGCCAAAACTGGCCCAATCATGATGGTCCTATATGTGTTAGGATCCATAGGATCCCTTGACTTGTGGATAGGTACAATGGTGTGCTCTGTCCACGAGTCAGGGAACCCCTCAGACAATGCACGGTTGAAGAGGTGAGCAATGAGTGGAGCCAATGTGTCTCTGCCATATATAATATACTCTGCCTGAAGATCAAACTGGTCTCGAGCGTGGCCATTCTCTAACCGTGAGATAGCATGTTTCACCATACTAGTGGTGAAAAAGGATGAAATACCCGGTCTCGGTGTACATGGTGTGGGTATCAGCGGCTGTGCGGGTACATGATATAAACTCTATGCGTATCCATGCCATACTGTAGGGTCATGTATCGGTGTGGGTGAGCGTGGTTCTCTGATCTGTCTCCATGCCTCTGCACAATCTCTGCTCATAAGAAGGTGGTATATATCCCAATATGTCTCCTCCTCCCATTCTCGCTTTTTACGGCGGGTCAAGCGGTGCATGCGTCTCTGCGCCTGTCTGTGTGTGATCTCTCCTCTGGCCTCCAAATCGCGTAGCTGTCGATGTAGATCTCTGCACTCATCATCATACCACCTGTTCTGTGGCATGGTACCGGTCCGAGGGGGTGCGTGTATGTGTGATGTGGAAAACTGAGTGTAGCAGAATCATGCAGAATGCGTGTGATATCAGTGGTCAGTGTATCAAGGGGTGCGCATGGATCAAGTGACGTGATGTGCTCCTCCAGATGCTGTGAGTAAACATGTGAGAGCTCATGAGTGAAGTGTATGGTAGTATGCATGTGGGGTATGATATTTGCAGCAGGTGGTGATGGTAATGAGGTGAGGAGTGAGAAACTGAGAAAGGTGTGATCGGCACCGAGTGAGAGAGAGAGAGAGAGAGAGAGAGAGAGAGAGAGAGAGAGAGAGCAAACTAGATAGAGCTAGAGAAAGAGAGATGAGAGAGATATATATATATATGATTTTGAGTGTGTATATATAAATCTCGTCGGCCAAAAATGGATCAATTTCTAGTCCTTATGCGCAAGGGTCACTTAAGCAATGTTCGTCATCATCTCTTGTGCAAGGCTTGTCATCACTTAAGTGACGTACAATTTTTTATAAGAAATTTTATACCAATAGCAATGCTAAAGGGTCACTAGGTGCCTCACTAAAGCTCTCACATATGCGACAAACACTAATGATGTCACTTGCGATGCAATGTGGCATCGCTTTACGATGCGTAAGCATCACTAGAGATGTCATTGTACACCTGATGGCTAGTAGTGGAGAAATAACAAGGAGATAGAGAGGAACAAGGAGAGAGGCAACAAAAAAAGAAAAAGAGAGAAAGAAAGAGAGAGGGGGAGAAAAATATACGAAGAGTGAAGGGAGAGGTGGATAAAAGAGTAAAGTAAAGAGAAGAAGGAGAGTGGAAAAAAAAGAGACGCTACAAGATACAGGCCTCATACCGATGTTCAAAGTGATGAAAATGCTCATAAAAAAATTAGCCCGGACCATCGCTAAAAACATCGGTATTAGCGATGCCATAGAACCGTTGCTATCGACGTCAGACGCTTTGGGACACAAACTATGATGTTAATAGCGATGCGTGCAATAAACTTGCAACGCTAATAGTGACGGTTACATAACAAAAAAATTTGTGGCAAGGCAGCAAATAGCACTATGTGCTTTATTTAGGCCATGCAAAAGAGTTACAGTAAAGTGTATAATGCTCATCAAAATGAAGGCAAAGTGTACTTGAATCCATAAGACTAATACATAAAATAAATACAAGATCGCGTAATGAAAGTGACAGTAGAATCATAGCAAAATACAAAGGATGATAATAACATAGTGCATAGAAAATGCCTACATAAATCACATGACCAAAAAATAAGAGTATGTGAGCTCCACGAATCCAAGGGCGAGCTATAGATCCTCACCATCCAAAAGCTCATCCCACTGCAAAGGAGCATCAAACAAACTTTTCAAAAAAAGAAACAACTGCGATGCTAATAACGATGCGTGGAGTAAATTTGCAACGATAATAGAGACGGTTACAAAGAAAAAAAAATTGTGGCAGGGCAGAAAATAGCACTATGTGCTTTATTTAGGCCATATAAAAGAGTTATAGTAAAGTGTACGCTACCCTTCTAGATAATATCTTCTTAACATGGTAAATGTTTGTTGATGGCAATGCAAATGTGATTGAGAGTATGAAGTAACATTTAGGAGTTTTTCAAGTTTATGATACATTTGTAAATATTTTTTACTCAAAAGGGAGCTATGACAAAAGGGAAGCTCTAAGAATTTCAAACAAAAGTGATTTAGGGAGTGAGTTGGGCTTAAGGATATTGGCTTTGGTAATGTCATTAGATAATCAAGATGTTCAATTGAGTTGGGTATCTCATATAGCAGGCTTCAATCACTTCTCAAAAGGTTAATCCACAAAATGGCTTATTGGTCTAAGATTTCATAAACCTTCTTGAGTAAGTTGATTGTCCTCGTAGCACATTCTACAATCTTGCTCAGTCTCTATAGCTATGATTTTCCTATTGCTAAGTTAACATGAAGAAATATGAGAAGCTCTATAGGGACTTTCTATGGCACTCTAATGGTAGGCATGCTTTCCAATATGTCTCATAGTCTCAAACCACCACAAAGAAGTAATTGGGTGGTCGAGGAACTCTTTTCTATAGAGCAATCAAGTTAAGCATGCATTAGCTTGAGAAATTTTTGGTCTCATCTTAGCCTTGGGCTATAATCTTGAAATCTTGGATACCAGCTACACCTATCAGGAATAATGTGTGGCCATGCATATTTTAGTTTTAAATACTTGTTTAGGGAGGTCAATGTTAATTTTGATGCTTCTAAACTGGCGTAAGTGATTATTGAGGCATGGCCTAAGTTGCTAACACCCCCTAGATTATGGTTCTATAACAAATAGCATAGTTCTCTTTTAAATGAGTCTTAACAAGGTCTTGTACTTGTGTTGAAAACATTGGTATCTTGGCCATATCTTTGGGATTTTAGATATCTTGAATGGATTAGCCTAGAAGTAGTGGTGCAAAGGTTAGCCTCTCAACAAGGAGAAAGATCTATTGGTGTTAGTCTTCTCGAAGATCAAAGATGATTTGTCCTCCTCACTTAGATAGAAGCTAGACTTCTATTGGAATCAGTTCAAAATTAATGGTGTGCCTTTCTTGAAAGTTAGATCTTTTCCTTTGTCCCCTAAAGAAGACTAGGTTATGAGGATTGATGCTTTTTGAATAAGCATTATAGAACTCTACCATTGTGTAAGTTGAGAAGTTTGACGTGTGGAGAGATACCCAATTTCCTCAAGTTATGGAGGTTGATTATAAAAAAATTTCCAAACAAGGATAGGAATTGCAAATGGATGTAGTTGGACATACATTGTCCTTTGTGTAAATGTTTTGAGGAAAACATACTTCATCTCTTTTAGCATGTAAGCGTACTTGTGGAATTTGGAGGAAGCTATAGAAATGGTTACACAAATGCATGATGTTGCTACTCATCAGAAGAGACGACTTTGCTTGGGTAGAAAGGGACAATGTCTCCCACCTATTTTTGTAATATAGGTTAGTTATACTACTCTTGTGAAGTTTTGGGAAAGAAGAAATGCCCTATTGTTTAGAGGCAAGCCTTGGTTATACGCAGATCCTATGGATCACGTCCCTAAGCTTTGTGATTGGGTTGTAGCATTGGTCAAGTTTACGCCCAAAGATAGTAACTAGAAAGTAAGTCTCAAAGGTCCAAAGCTCAATTAGAGCTTGAAGCTCTTTTGTAAGGTTGTACATATTACTTACTTCTTCAATAGATATGCATGATATGCATTCCAAAAGTAGAGTGGAGATGGTGTGACATGTTCTCGACATGTTCTTTTGCCTCCTTAAAAGGGAGGAGTATCTTTAGTTTGAAATGCTACTCAAGGCTATAGGTGTGGGGACTGCCTTTACCCTATCAATGTGGAGGCATCAAGAGGCTTTAAGCATAGCATGTCGATTCCTTCCTTACAATGCTCGTGGTCTTGAAAAGGAGCTCTAACTATGGCCTTTTTCTTTAAATTTTGATCAATGATTTCAAGATCTGAGTCATTATCAATTATGGAAACTCAAAATGTATTTTTCCAAAGCGAGACTACAGATGGTTTGACACAACTTTCATCTCCTATCGGATTTAGTCAAAACTAGGCTTACATGCTTTTCTTCTTAGTCCCTTTGTCAAAATGAAGCATGACTAATTGTAGTTACACCCATGGGATAAATCATGGTCTCTCCAAACCCAAATTGTCTCTTAGAACCTCAAGTCTATCATTGTGTACAAAAATGTGTATCACGTGAGTTCAAAAAAGGGGAATATTAAAAAAGATAAGCTTACATATATACATTCAGAGAAGGAAATATTTTAAGACATATAAATTTATTCACAAAAGGGGTTTTTATATTTCATATACATGATTTTTACATAAGGGTATTGTTAATTTACAAATTTAACTTGGATCATTTTACAAAAGGGTATGATAAGCCTCAATAAGTAAACAATGCCTTCTTAGACGAGTGTTAGATTACTATTAGGGAGACTGTAGAAGGTCTTTTAGGTTGATCCTTTTGGCTTGAGGCCTTGTCTTTTTTTTTTTGTGATGTTTGAATAGGCTTGAATAGGCTCACTTGACAAGCTAAGTTCATGAATACTATGAAGCTCGAAGAGTGCTACTTGGGAAAGGTGTTTGTGTGACTATTAAAGGTTACCTCCTCCAGTCTATCCAGGTGTGGGTATCTTATGACTCCATTAGGGGTGCTGATTGAATATCTAGCTCAAGGATGTGAAGCAAAAGCTATCCTACACAACAAAGTTGAAGTTAGAGCATAGTTCTTGATGGAAGTCATGCATAGACACATATGACCCTGAACAATTTTATCAAATCAAGGGACTCTATCCACAAGTGAAGTCTTAACAACCATAAAACGTAGGATCATCCAATTGTGGTATATATGGTATGCATACAATACAAAATTGAAGGTATCTACAAAAATAAGCCTATTCAAGCCTATCCATGGTTGAGACACCCCAATTCCCTCCTAAAACATGCATGCAAAATAGCTAGACAAAGAAAATGCCTTGTAATGGCTTGCACATCTAGAACTAAACTTGCAGGCTCTATTACACAATTTGCAAATTGGCACAAAACTTGAGGGGTTCTATATATGTATATCCTCTATAGGTGTATTCAAGGCCTATTTATAAGTATCATTATCTTTGATTTTTTTCTAAATAAAATGCAACCTATTTTATTCAATCTGCAAGTAACTCCTTTACATTGTGTCCTTTTATATTTAAAATTTATAAAAGTGGCATAAAATTATTTCTTATATTGAACCCACATGGTACACACATAAATTTATGAGTGAATGCACCAAGGCACAAAATAACAAAAGAAACATTGCGACCACACCCAAGGATGAACCAATCTATTATTTAGAACAACAAAAACTCAACATTTACTTCCCCATCAATGGAAAAACATTAGTGAAGCCCTCATGATGCACCATTGGGTTGATTCATATATTATAATCAGGAGGGTTGGCATTCAAAGTTCAAAGAGACAAAAATAGTTCAGTAACAAGAACCTCCAAAAATAGGTTAAAGGTGTACTACAACAATAACCAAATCAATCATACAAAACTGTTGAGATTCTAGCAATCACATCCATTTGTATGCCTGTTTGTATGGAGCAGTAGGCAAGGGAAAGCAAGTAGTCTAGGATGAGGTCTTGAATCCCATAAGCACAAAGGTGCAGAATGCTACTACCCAGTTCTATATAACATTGTACTTGGATGTCACTTTCATATTAGATAAATACAATATTATGATGCTTTCCTCTTTCAGTTAGTGTCATTGTCATTGTCTGTCTAATACACAAGAATGTGTTTATGAGTTCAAGTCTCAATCTTGAAACCTAATTCACTTGTGTAACAGTCTTGTCTTCTTTGTCTATGTCATCATGAGGTTTATCTCTACCTTCCTCCATAGCTTTTGCCATGCTCTAGATCCCGTGTTTCTCGACATGGTATCAGAGCCTAGTTGGGCATGGCACTACTCCTCCAGCTATAGTTCATACTCTCTCAACTTTTCTTCATCTCTCCCCAGCTCAGGTTGAAGGCATGACCTCATTTCTTCACCTGAATCTCATAGCCACTACTTGTCTGCCATAGCCTACAGGATCCTGCCTCCTTGGAGCTTCTTGATCTCCTCAACCAGTCAATATCTTAACCCACTTCCTTTTAAAGATTTTTTCCCCACTTCAGGGGTTCTTCAACCCAGCACAGCAACCCCTGACATTGGTCACTCCTATCTGCGGCATTGTGATTTTTTGTCCTCGCTATCCAAAACATGCTGGTTGCTGGTCATACATTTGAATCTGAGTCTACACTATGCGGTTTGTCTTGTGAGCATAGGGCAAAGAATGGTGCGCAGATCGGTCGCAGATAGCTCACGTGGTGAATCCCTGAAGGTCCCCAAGAACAAAGTACTCTACTTTTTAGCACAAAAACCCATGTAAAAGCAAGCACGACAAGAGGCAAGAGACAAATTGGGTTCAATCTCCCCCATGCCTTGTGTGAGCGCTTCACAAAGCATGTATTTAATGTATATTTCCAATCTTTATGCTCAAAAATAGCCCAATTACAAAAATATGACAAGCTTTTAGCTTTTGAGTTTGCTTTCTACCAAAAATAGGAAAATAAAGCTAATGGACGGTGCCCATAGTGTCTGGCATGCCCAATCTCAATATCCAAATAGAAATAATATATCCAGGCGCATAAGCGCATACAAAATAATAATAAATAATCGATGTCTCTATAGACATAACAAAATATAGGCGTGGCGCCTATCAAAATATAGTCGAAAGGTCGAAAACCTGCTAGACTCCAATGCTTTCCTTCGCCACTGCTGCTATCTCTACACATCAACTGAAGCATTCACAATCGTTAGTAAAATAACACAATTAAACCGACAAAAGTGAATACCTAGCAGTCTTCAGCTACATAAATAAATCAACTGGTTAGAAATAAATCCTAACCTTAATTTATTACGAGTGCGCACTCTAAACTCATAAACGTTTATTAATTTAATATGCATTTTGCGGAATCACCCGCTATGGAATCACCCATGTACACACTAAATTAATGAAACTCCCGAAAAGGACAGGCGTCCCCATCAACTTCTCGCACAAAGAATCCTCTTTGCGTATGAGCCCCGGTCATCTAAGTTTACGGAATCCACGGTAAAACCTCACGGAATCCACCGTGGATATGCATTTTGCGGAATCACCCGCTATGGAATCACCCATGTACACACTAAATTAATGAAACACCTGAAAAGGACAGGCGTCCCCATCAACTTCTCGCACAAAGAATCCTCTTTGCGTATGAGCCCCGGTCATCTAAGTTTACGGAATCCACTGTAAAACCTCACGGAATCCACCGTGGAATATGCCTCCTGGCATCATACCCCCGGGGTGGGATAGCAATTGACCTCAATTGCTATTAGCTCAATGTGGAGCTAACAGAGTGGGGAAAGCATTTAGGTCTCTAGCGTGCATCCATTGTGCTTGCTCTACAGGATGGTTCTTAAATTTTACTAGATATCTAGAATACCTTCGGCCAGTTCTAGTAGTCATGTAGTCAGTGTCTATAATGGCTTCTGGTTCAAGTATTTTAGTCTCTTCTTCTAGTAAAGGTGGGTTTTCATAGACAGGGTGGATAGGTAATTGTCCTCTAAATGGTCTCAATAAACTAATATGAAATGTATTATGAATTTTCCAATGGGATGGCAGTTCTAACTTGAATGCATTGTCATTAATCTTATGAATGATTCTAAATGGTCCGTAGAATCTAGGTGCTAATTTGACAACTGGATGTCTATCTACACTTTGCAGTCTACGCTTTTCTATTCTAAGCCAAACATAATCATCAACTTTGAAATTCATGGCTTGTCTTTTCTTGTTGGCTTGTTTGGTATATGATTGTTGGGCTTTAGCAATCATATCCTTTACTTCATCAAAAATAGTGTTATGCATAACAGCAATATCATCGGCACTTTGTATTCTATTAGACAAAGATGCAACAGGTGTAGATAATCTATATCCATAAATAACTTCAAAAGGTGCTTTCTTTGTAGATGTGTGCGGTGTATTATTATATGCAAACTGTAATAAATGTAAATGAGTATCCCATGTCTGAGGTTTAGAGATAGTGTATGCACGTAAAAGATCTAGAATGGTACTATTTGTGGCTTCTGTTTGTCCATTTGTTTCTGGATGAAATGCAGATGAGAAATCAATCTTTGTGCCTAAATTTGCAAACAGTGTAATCCAAAAATTATTACAAAATCTAGAATCTCTATCTGAAATAATCACTTTCGGCAATCCATGGTTAGTAAAAACAGTTTTCAAAAATAATTGTGCTGCTTGTGATGCTGTTAAAGTTTTCTTACATGCAATGAAATATGCTTGCTTACTAAATCTATCTACAATTGTCCAAATCATGTCATGGTTAGATTTAGTATTTGGTAAGCCAGTAATGAAATCCATAGATATATGTTCCCAAGGTTTAGATGGAATAGATAAAGGCATTAATAACCCATACTGTTTACCATGATGTCTCTTTATTCTTTGACAAATCAGACATTCTGAAACAAAATTAGACACATCTGCATCCATATGCGGCCAATAAAAATCTTCAGTTAACATGCGTAATGTAGAAATGATACCTCTATGACCTTGATATGGGGGACAATGAATTTCATTTAAAACAAAAGATCGGAATGGAATAGTAACACACAGTCTCTTTTCAAAGAACATGAATCCATCATTATATGACAATGAATCAACAGGAATGAAATTATTTTGAACTAATTTTTGCCAATCAGAATGAAAAGTAATATCCTGGTGATATTTATCTTTCATAGCAATCAAAGAATCAAAAGATATGATAGAAATGTTATGAATTGCAGGTCTTCTACTCAATGCATCAGCAACTACATTTTCTTTTCCAGGTTGGTATTGAATGATAGGATGGAAACTTTGAATGAATGAAGCCCATTTGATATGACGATCAGAAATTTGGGGTTGGCTAAGTAGATGTCTAATGCTTTGCTGGTCGGTCTTTATCATGAATTCTGAACCCATTAAATAATGCTTCCATTGTTTTAATGCTTGTACAACTACTAAGAGTTCCTTGTCATAAGTGGAATATTTAAGCTCAGAGGGTTTCAGTTTAGAACTAGAATATGCTATTGGATGGTTGTCTTGCATTAATACGGCTCCTATTCCTGATCCGCTAGCATCGGTCACAACTAAAAAGAATGGTCTATTAAAGTCAGGCAATTGTAGGACAGGGGCATTGGTCAATGCACGTTTAAGTAAATCAAAGGATTTCTGCTGGTTTTCAGTCCATTGATAAACAATGCCTTTCTTAAGAAGTTTGGTCAATGGTAAAGCAAGTAATGAGAAATTACGTACAAACTTCCTATAGAAACTAGCAAGACCAAGGAATGAGCGTAATTCATGTACATTTTTAGGAATAGGCCAATGCAATATTGCGTCAATTTTCTTAGGATCAACTTTAATTCCTTCTTTTGATACAATATGACCTAGATATTCTATTTCTGTCTTAAAGAATTCACTCTTGTCAGGATTTGCAAACAATTGATTTTCTTTCAGTAATTGAAAAACTAATGATAAATGCTCATAATGCTCTTTTTCAGTTTGACTGAACACTAAAATATCATCAAAGAAAACAATCACACAATATTGATATTTTAGAAAAATACGGTTCATCATTCTACTGAAAGTAGCAGGTGCATTAGTTAATCCGAATGGCATAACTAAGAATTCGTAATGGCCAAACTGTGTCCTGAATGCAGCCTTAAATATGTCGGATCTATCTAACCTCACCTGATGATATCCAGACTTAAGGTCAATTTTACTAAATATAGAAGATCCTTGCAGTTTGTCCATAAGGTCATCAACTCTAGGTATAGGATACCTATTCTTTACAGTGATCTTGTTTAATGCTCGATAGTCAATACACATCCGATAAGTATTATTCTTTTTCTTGACTAAAAGCACAGGTGCACCGAATGGAGAACTGCTAGGTCGAATTAAGCCTCTATTTAGTAATTCTTCTACTTGACTCTGGATTTCTTTTTGCTCTATTTGATTGTGCCTATATGGGGCTTTGCAAGGTGGTTGTGTGCCAGGTATTAGGTCAATCTTATGGTCTTCTGGACGTGATGGAGGTAAACCTGGTGGTAGGTCTTCTGCAAAACAATCCTTAAAATGTGCAAGAAATTCCTTATGCCTAGGGTGCATATGATTTTCCTTTGCATGCAATTCATTCACCCAAATGAGATATGATTTAGTATTCTTGCGTAGTGCACGTTTTGCTTGAGTATGCGAAAGCAGTGGAAACATATGAGATGCATGCATACCAAATAATGTAATAGATTTTCCTTGAAAATTTATATTCATTGTGTGTGTGGAATAATCTATATTGGGATTATGTTGGTGTCTCCATGGCATTCCTAGAATAATGTCGCTAGACTGTAATGGGACAACTAAGAAATTTCTTCTTTCAATATATGGACCAATTTGAATTTCTAAATCTTGAACTTCTTGTGTGCCATTGTACCTAGTGCCTAAAAATGCAGCTTTTATGCGATAGTGCGTAGGTACTGTATGCAATTTCAATTCCTTTACCAATTTTGCTGAAATAAAGTCATGGGTACTACCGTCATCATGCAGTATAGTTCTTTCTTTTCCATGCACCATACATTTCATAGTCAACAATGAATGTAAAGTAGGCATACCTGGTAAAGTGTCGGAATTAGTAGTAGGATCATCTTCTTCTTCAGTGAAATCCGGCATATCCTCATGCTCGTCTTCGTCCATAGCTCCAAGGTAGTTGATATGTGCTGATGATTTCTTTGAATGACAATTTGCTGCGAGATGCCCTGGCTGGTGACACTTGTAGCATACGATGGGCTTGGCTTTGGTCACATTATTTGCAATGGCTAGAAGTCTGGGTATATTTGGATTTGCTTGTGGAATAGGCTTAGGATTTGGATTGATAGTGGATGGTAATGCAGGTGGTTTAGGCCAATTCTTGCGGAAAGATGGTGATGAGAAATGACCTGGATTAAACCTTCTGAAATTGGAATTGAATTGTTTAGATCCATAATTACCGTTTGCTTGGAATGGCTGTGGTTGTCGATCTCTTCTGCGTAACTTATCTTCAGTGTCGTGAGCTAAGGAGATGGCATCTTCAAGGGTTTATGCCAGATATCAATATCTGCAACTACACCGGTCCCATATGCAAACATTGATGCACTCAATTCAGGCATATTTGCATCCAATGTAAACATTCTTCCCTTCTTCTTTCCTTTTGCTATCAAGCGACCTTTATTTTTCAAATCCTCAACAAAGCATCCATGAGAATTAAATCTGACCTGCAAGCCCTGCTTAACCATTTGGCGAATAGAAACCAGGTTCTTAGTGATATTCGGGACATGAAATACATCTGACATGTATTTCTTTTTCCCATCCTGCATAGACAAAGGAATTTTTCCAATCTGCACAATAGGATGTGCAGTATCATCACCAGTCTCCACAAATCCTGGTTTTTCCATTTTCCTTGTATCCTGCATCCATTCTGCATGACCTGTCATGTGGTTTAATGCACTTGAGTCAACATACCACACATCGTTGCTTTCTTCAGTACTTGTCACAAAATTGGTCATGTGCTGCACCATAAACAAATGCTCATTTCTGTCATCACCCTGTCTACTAGAAGATGCATAATTTCCTTGTTGTAAGTTTCCATTCATGATGTCATTCTGCTTTTTATAGCAGTCTTTAGCTATATGACCCATTTTACCATAGTAGTAGCATTCAACATTGTTGTTTGCATTTTGGCCTCTTTGCCATCCACCACGACCTCTTTGGCTCCCCCTGCCTCTAGAGTTACCATGTCCTCCTCCATAGGACTGGTTTTCTTGAGTTTGCTTCATATTTTGATTTCTACCACGGCCTCCAGATCGGTCTCCTCTACCTGTGCCTCTACCTCTTCCAGCATTTGAGTAGAAGACAACTTCTTTTGAAGTTTCTCCTGACGAAGATGCACCACCATTTCTTTGCTCCTCAGAAATTAGAAGAGCAATCAACTCCTCAAAATCAGGAAATCTTTCATGGACAGAAATGGATGTTCGGAACTGTGCATAATCCTTTCCTAGACCATTCAAGGTCATAGAAACTAAATCATCATCTTCCACTGGTGACCCAATGGAAGCAAGTGCATCTGCAATCTTATTCACCTTCATGTGGTAGTCATTGATGCTCATACTTTCTCTTTGCACATTGTGCAACTCTTGCTTGAGCTGCATTTTCCTGGCTTGCATATTTGTGCTATATATTTTTGACAAAGTATCCCATGCCTCCTTTGGCGTACTTGCATCTTGAATATGCATAATCATAGAGTCTGAAATGCTGATAGACAGCAAGTACATAACTTTCCTAGCTATCTCATGCCATGCTCTAAATGCATGCATTTGCTGTTGATTGGAAACATTAGGAAGAACTAATTCCTCTTCATTTCCTGCAACAAATTTCCAATATCCTTTTCCCATAAGGAAATTCGTCATTCTAATCTTCCATGCTTGGAAGTTCTTCTTGTCAAGCTTTTCAATGAAAATCTGTGAAAGAGAATCAGATGCCATTACAAAACGCTGCAAAAAATTCTGTCACTGTAAAAACACAGCTTCAGTCTCACAAGGGCAAATCTGCAAAACTGACGAAAGTGGTATTTGACCACACAGTCACTTCCTAGAGAAGATTTTGCATCAACAGGCAACAAGGATGATTCTGTAACTCCCAATGTCTCTGCACACATGCATACGATGCAATTTCTACAGTAACTTTTCACCAACCTATAGAACAGTGGTCACATAGTAAAAAACAGGGCCTTGAGTGCGTGTAGAAAACTTCCGCCTCTAAAACAGGCCCCAAAATGGCCTCAAATTTTAAAAAAAGAGCAACCAAGTGCTAAAGCCCTTTCCCGTAGCATATATTGCCCTTTTGCTACACAGCGAAGGGCGTCTCAATCTGAGACAATGCACTCTTGCACTTTCCGGCTGTTCTACCTGTAGAGACTTGCTCCCAACTAGAAAAATAAAAGCAAAACTGGTCCTCTTACCAGAACACCACGAACTTGGTTTGCTTTCTTGAGCTCCTTACCACGAACAAGGCTCTGATACCATGTCAAAATTGTGGGAGAGAAGGAAGGAGTGTCACTTGTAGCTTTCTTGCTTGCACAATGGGGGAATACACACACAGGTGGAGGCTGAAAACAATTTTCCTATTCTTAGTTGTGTAAGCCAAAAGAACTCTAGTACATAGAAATAGAAGAACCCTATATATGGGTCTCAAACCAAACTCAACTAACTAAGGTGGTATACTAGCTGAGCCACAAACTAGAGTAGATAAGGATAGTTGTCATCTAGCTATTATTCATGGGCGGTGTACCAACCGCATCTGCAGCTAACAAGTCGGTGACATAAATGCACAACGGTCACCTTGGCACATCACGAGTGGAGCTCGATATCTCAACAAGATGAACAATGTGAGTCAGTGTGAATGCAATTCATAGTTTAAGAGAGAAAGAGAGAGTGTGCATCTATATGAATGAGTCTCAGAGTTTAGGGTTATATAAAAGAGGGTTTCACTTTTTATCTTATTCATATGCTCATTACCCCAAGAGAATCTTTGGCCTTTTCTTAATAATTGATAAAGATTTTTGGCTACATGAGCAAAATGAAGTATCCATATGAGATAGAATACACATGCGCCAAGAAATCTTCTCACCTCTGAAACATTTGTGCATTTTTCTTGCATTCTGCTAATGGCATCTATCTTGATTGGGGAAGGTTTGTGTCCATAGGGGCCACATAGATGACCGACCACTAGGACTTGCAGAGGCCTTTTTAGTTGACTTGATGAGACTGATGCTCAACGTTGTGCAATATATGTAAAGCACATCATTGTAACTCCCAAGGACTTCCAACTGGTAAGAAATCTTCAAGCAATGAAGGATGCATTTGTTCCAATGGAATGAACACAATTTGTAATATTATCTTTTTTGGCATAGTGTTATCCTCGTGCATTGGACATATGACTATGTCCCAGTACAAACCTATTGTATGTGCCCTTAAAATATGAATTAAAATTTTACACTTGTCCTTCGCTCTCAACTTTGACTCTGTATCTTCGTTGTATTTTTAATTCTTACATACAGTTTTTGTTAGCACTGTCAATTTCAATAGGAATAACATGCAAAAACTTACCATTTCTTGTTGCATACTTTACTCCTAATGCCTCTGTATAATCTATGTGGTGCGAAGTTTCTAAGGGCCAGTACTCGTGATGTTGATTTCTCAATTATCAATCCATCCATAATTTTGGTGTGGGATAATTTTTAAAATACTAAATGGTATCAGAATGCGACGAAACTTCACACGTGCACTCGTTAGGTGGCCAAGAGCCATTTTCTTTTTTTTATAAAAAGTGCCTGTAGATCCCCGATCCAAAGTCGTCTTTTTTTTTTTGAAAAAAAGGTGCCTGCAAACCCCTAATCCAAAGTCGCCCTTTGGGCTCTTGGCCACCTAATGAGTGTGCATGTGAAGTTTCATCGCATTCCAATAAAAGGTTATGGATTTATGATCACGCGATGGGGGACAGTGCATATGAAGTTGCATTAACCCGGTTTTGGGGTTTAAATGGGTTAAAAGTTCATTCTTCTTCTCATTTTCACATATTTATTTATCTGTTTTCTCCATTTTCACATCCCTAACCTCTGTCTCTTCTGTGTCTTGCCCTCCTCAAGCTTGCATGGCACACACCAAGCAAGCATGTCACCATTTTGGCCCCACAAAGACATCGCGCCAAGGCCCACCACCTGGAGCACAAGGTGGAGCCTTCTCTAGTGCAGCAACAGGTGCTCCCCATAAAGCACAAGGACCACCACAGAAGAAGAGGAGATGAAAATCGAGCACTGTCGCCCTTCGAGAGATAAGGAGAATATCCAACGCGGATATGAGCTTCTCATCCCGAAAAGTTATTTTCATAAGGTTGTTCGAGAAGTCATGCAAGACTTGGAGCTGAAAGGGATGGGAAGATTTTAGACACGAGTGCGGGATGGCCCACCAGCAGGAAGGTGGACTGGTGCAGCTATATGGAGGCCCTACAAACAGCTACAGAGGGGTTTCTCATTGACTTGTTTGATGATACACAGCTTGTGGCCATCCATGCAAAGCGTGCCATAATCAGAGATAAAGACATGAACTTTATCATTCGGCTTCGAACGGCAAGGGGACTCCGCCATAGTTTACTAGATTAATGATGCAAGGTTTGTAATGAGTGTTATAGCGCCATAATAGCTTGGAAGGCCAAAAAATTTTGTATACTCTACCACATTGGAATATTTATTTATATATACATAATATCCCATGCGATATGTACTGAATTCAAATAGTTGAGTAAAGTTGTTTTGTTTTGTTTCTTGAAACACATGATTCTTAATTTTTATTTAAGGTACAAATGCATCAAAAGTAGTAATACGTATGGATACAAGTTAGGTTATTGCTTATGCACAATCACAAGTGCAATACTATATGTTGAATTATGTTAATGTATGTGGATGCGTCATTCATGTACCGCACATTATCGTCACACTTACACAATCGCAAGTGCAGTACTATGCATTGAATTATGTTAACATATGCGAATGCATCATTCACGTACCACACATTATTATCACACTTATACGAACCATACATTTATTTAATAAATATTTATTTGTATGGACAAAGTATCTTATATTCATCAAGAAAATACATGTGATGGCTATTACTGATGGTAGATACAAAAAGCCGATAGCCAATAAGAACTTTCAATTGTTCCTTGGCTTTTTCATCGGTGGAGAGGAGGGACCAACTTCCGATGAAAATATAAGTTCATTATTTTTCATCGGTGGAGAGGAGGGCTCAATAAACAAGTATAGAATCTTTGACCGCTTGATTAGCACCACCTTCTCCAAGCTAGATGTCATAGGTATCGCTCAGAAAGGTCCAAACTTGGTCAAAGCTCAAATTTTCATGATTATTTCTTGCCCTCCTGGTGAGCACTTCTTATACAAGACCACCAAATCTGCAACACGGTTACCAATATACTCCTTCAGAGTTGAATCCTTCCATCGATCCGCATGTTGAGCTCCCCCTTGCCTTGATGCAAACTCTTCTATATACAGTATTTCTTAAATGACAAAGTAAAATCAAACAATATATTTAGCGACTAACCTATAGTTATCAGAAAGTGATGAAACTTGACGGTAGGGTGCATCGGGTCCCCCGAAGTCCACCGGTGAAGATCTACATGCATCATTTCTGGACGCTAGACTTCGAACAGGACAACTGCAAGCATATTTTTTTGCCAAGATTTCATCGGTGGACTCCAGGTGACCTGACGCACCCTACCATCAAGTTTCATTGCATAAAATTATATGGTAGTTAGAAATCTCACCTTCTCTAGATAATCTTGTATCTTCATTTCCTCGTATGTCAGGGAGGCACCTCTTTGGGTAGAGGGATCTACAAACTCCTTGGTAGGAAGTTGGGGCCTTGGTCCGAAGAAATCATACTGTAGTGTTTCAAATTTAGCATCTGGAACAAGGTAATCTTCTTCAACCAAGGTAATATGCTCTTGTGCTGTTATGATGGCACTCACAGTATCTAAGCTTTTGCCATCATATCTTCCAATCTCTGCCATTGTCAGATGCACATCCATGTAATCATAATTGATTAGGTCTTCCATTGAATCTCTGACTAGGATATAAAAAAACTCTTCTTCCTTCATTTCCAAGTATTGCAGTACATCTGATAGAAGCAAGTATTGTACATCATCTACTTCAATGGGTGCCAAGGAGGCAAGGTTGGGTTTGTTGACTTATGGCTGTTCTGAAGAAGATGGCACCATGAGAGCCAACCCTTGCTCTGCCACCACTCAATGTTCCTCTTCAACATTTATGAGCTCTTCAATTGGTTCTTCTCCTGTGTATGTGATAGAAACAACCTGTGGAGTTGTTTCTTCATCGCTCTCCTCCTCTAGGGGTGTATCCAATGCAAGGAGGTAAATTGCCAATGCACAATCACACTCTATGAGATCCAAAGGTGATGTACCTGGTGCACGTCCCAGGGAAACAATGCATACTCTGTGCGAAGGATCCACATGGGCCAGACACCTATTCACCACTTTTTGGTGATTCTTCCCTACCTGAAATACCATGAGCTGTTTTAGAGGCACTGAAGTCATATCGGATCCCTCGATGGAGTATGTGCATGTAGCAATGGTGCTCTCAAAGTCTTCCAAAACCTGAAGGGGGGGATCCAACGATGAGAGCACACTTTCAAGGTTGAAGTTCTTTGAGAAAACCTGAAATATCTCATCACCCAGGCTGGCAAAGATAGTCTTGTGGATCCACTCATCAAAGTGTGCACGAGCATCCATTATAATAGGTAGGAGGGATGTGGTGGATATAAAGAGATGAAGAGAGTAAGTGTGAAATAAAACAATGAAATAAGAACTAAACTAATTCTACCTTAAAAACCTTAAGTTTTAAACCATTAAGGCTTGTTTGCATACGATATTTAGTTATGGATTTACTTATGCCTTTGTAAAGTTTACATGCATATGTAAATGTGTTGATGTGGAAAGTGTATAACAAGTGTATGATTTTGCATAAATACCATAATTTTTAAATATTGCAAGTTTGCAAGAGACAATATTCTATTGGCCAAAAAATCTAAAAATTTATAGGTGTTGGATATTACAGCTTATGGTGTTGGGATTTTTAGGGAGACTACAATTTCTAAAATATGTAGAGCCACACACTTTCTTCTGGTAACAGTATCCTCAGCTCGGCTTCAAATTTTCCTACTATCTAGTCTAAAATAGAAGCTAACAGGTGGATTCTACATTAACATTGTAATTTCTTGGCACATTATACTCAAGGGCCAATCATCCTCCATTTGCAACACTTGGGGCTCGCGGCATTCATAAATGACAGTAACATCCACAGTTGCACTTTCACGCATGTCTTGATCAAGGCATAACCATTTACCCTTGAGCATCCTCCATCTACGATACTTGAACACTAGGCATAAAGTCTGTCGTGCGACAAAGTACCTATAATTGGAAAGGAAAGTTAGCCAATTCATCCCAAAGTAAGATAATAGTCAACTAAGAGAGGAAAATTTTACTTGAAAGCCATGTCCCTTGTGGTGACTCGACACTCCACTATGTCAGGACTGTGAGTTATTTTTTATGTCCAAGTTTTACCTATAGAATCCTTGTTACATAATCCTCTTATGTATTTTTTATGACGTATGTGCTTTTGGTACGTCTTAAACCCTTACATTCCTTGAACATGTATGCAATAATTGCAATCTGTATGAACCAGCTTAGATGTACATTCTTTGAGCTGGTGCTTGGCTCCATAAAATTCAATATGTCTGCTAAAATTTGTGTGCTACACATGTGCAAAATGTCGCTACTACACAATGGCCATTCTATGCTATTGAGATTCGATATGTGCAAAGACTCAAGGGTTCCATATTCTCGACTCCCCTTGGGCAATAAGTACTTGGAGTCATAGAAAAAAACAAGGTCCTCTGCAAGCTGCTTAGGTGTATGCCCCTCAAAGAGCAATCTACCCATTTCGAGGTGGTACCACTTAAAAGAAGCAACGAAACTCTCAACATTTTTCCACTCACAACAATCTGAAGGGTATATTTCTATAAATACGAGACAGGTTGTTACATAGGTATCATGACATTTCTCATTCTCAATGAGTTGCAAATACTTACTATTTGCAATGTTTTGTTGAAAGGGCACAGTGGGTGCAATATGCATTTGTTTTTGCATGAATACATATTGTACAATTGCCTCTTTTACAAGGTGAGAATCAACATTCCTTTGTCTAAGAGCTAAAATCTTACCCTTCCAGTGCTTTGATACATCTGCAATTGCAAATGCTTTCACCCTGAAAGCTCCCTTCATACTTGGACGCATATGTACCCTAGACGAGCAATGATACATATCAGTGATCCAATTTCCTTGATATTTTTTGTTACGTCCTTCTATCGAGAGAATGCTTGTTCTTCTCTCAAACATTATAACCTATGCATTAGATGTAAAGAAGTATGTATTAACCCCTAAATAATAAGCATTTTAAGTCTATCCAGTAATCACCAATATGCCATACAAATCAACATGGCATTAAGATATGTTTACACTTTTGTAAACATACATAAACATCGATATCGAAACGCATATGGATATATATATAAACACAAAGTATAGATTTAATTTCAAGGCATCACTTTAATCATACCATTTACATAAAATATAATAAAAACACTTTAAGGGAATGGGGCAATAGCGACAACCATTTGCGACGCAAAAAAGCGGTGTCACTAAAAGCTTCGCTATTAGCATCGCTATTTGCTTCACTAATTCTATTAGCGACACTAATAGCGACGCTAATAGCGACATCGGTTTGAGGAAAAAGTTTCAAAAACCCGAGTGTAACATTTGCTAAGAAAACATTTGCGAGAAAGAATGAAAGAGAGAGCAAGAGAGCTTAAAGCTTTGAGAGAGAGAGAGAGAGAGAGAGAGAGCTCATCACCATTGTCACTACCGCTACACCGCTATACACAAAGAAGAAAGAGAAGTGTGCAAGGGAGAAGGGAGGGAAGGTGCAAAGAGAAGGTACAAAGGGTTTCATCTTTAGGCCTTTGAGGTAGGTACATTGCCTCTTCTTGCTTTATTTTTGTGTTCTCTTGTTTTCTTTTTTTGTTTTTCTTTGCAAAGAGATACATGGAAAGAGAGGGAGGGAGGAAAGGAGGGAGAAGAATGAAGGGAGAGGAAGAGAGAAAGAGGGAGAGAAATGAAACAAAGAGAAAGAGGAAGAGAGAAATGAGAGATGAAGGAAGGGAGAGAGGAGGATGAGTGAGAGAAACAACGAGAGAGAGAGGGGGAGAAACAAAGAGAGAGGAAACAAAGAAAGGAAAATAGAGAGAGAAAGAGAGGGGGAGATAAATAGAGAGAGGGAGAGGGAAGGAAGAGAGGAGGAGGAGGTAGAAAAGAAGGGTGAGGTAAAGAGAGGAAGGAGAGTGAAAAGAGAGAGAGATAGAGAAAAAAAATAGAGAGCGAGAAAGAGGGAGAGAGTAATAGGAAAACAATGAGAGAATGAGAGAGAATGTTAAGAAACAAAAGTAAAGGGAAAGGGGGGAGAGAGAGATAAAGAGAAGTGGGGTGACATTTCTTTCAATATCTTTGTTTCTTAAGCTTTTTATTTTCTATCTTTGATTGTCTTTGCAATGAGATGAGTTAAGTGAGAGTGGGTAGGGAAGGAGGGAGAGAAATAGAGAGAAGAAGGGAGGGGAAGGAAGAGAGAGATGGAGAGAAATGAAAAACAGGAGAGAGAGGGGCTTCATAAAAAAGTGTCAAAACCCGAGCATGGCATTTTATAGATTTGTAAACAAGCAAGAGAGAGAGAGAGAGAGAGAGGCTGCTACCACTGCGCCATCCACAAAGAGGGAGGAGACAAGTGTAAAGGAGAAGGAAGGAACTCCCGAATGAGAAAAAAAAAGAGAGAAGTACGAAGGGATTCTTCTTCAAGCTTTGAGGTAAGTGCATTATCTCTTCTCTCTTTGTTTTTCTCTTTTCTTTACTTCTCTTTTTCTTTTTGTTGATGAAGAGTGTATAGAGAGAAGAAGTGAGAGAGATCAACATGCGCAAGGGAGATTGAGAGAGAGAGAGAGAGAGAGAGAGAGAGAGGTCGCTGCCATCGCCAATCCACAACAAAAAGAGAGGGGACAACTACAAAGAAGAAGGAGGGAACCCATGAAGGAGAAGAAGAAGAAGGAGAGAAGTGTGAAAGGATTCTTCTTCAAGCTTTAAGGTAAGTACATTTTCTCTTCTCTCTTTATTTTTCTATTTTCTTTACTTCTCTCTTTCTTTTTGTTGATGAAGAGATGTATAGAGAGAATAAGGGAGACAGATCAACACAAGGGAGATTGAGAGAGAGAGAGAGAGAGAGAGAGGGAGAGGGAGAGAGAGAGAGTGCCACTGCCACTACCATTGCCACTGCAACCACTAAAAGAGAGGGGACAACTACAAAGGAGAAGGAGGGAACCCCCAATCTTTGTCTCTTATCCATCTTGCCCTCCTTGAGCTTGCATGACAGGCACCAAGCAAGCATGTCTCCGTTTCTCGACCATGGGAAGGCCTCATGCCAAAGCCTGCCACCTGGAGCACAAGGTGGAGCCTCCTCTAGTGCAGCAACAAGGGCTCCCCATAGAGCACAACGACCACCAGAGAAGAAGAGGAGATGGAAATCGGGCACTATCGCCCTTTGAGAGATAAGGAGAATGCAGTGTGGATACGAGCTTTTCATCCCGAAAAGATCTTTTCATAAGGACGTTGTTCGGGAAGTCATGCAAGACTTGGAGCTGAAAGGGGTGGAAAGATTTTGGGTACGAGTGCGGGACGGCCCACCAGTAGAAAGGTAGACTACTGTATCTATGATGACAGAAAGAAGAGCCTACATGATGTACTACATGTACCTTCTATTACCAAGAATCTATTGTCGATTGGTCAGATGACAGAACAAATTTTGCAAGAATCTACTGTCAGTTGGATAGATGATTTCAACTGATACACATGGCTATACATTTCGAAGTACAAGGATAAGGTACTCGATGTCTTTAAGAAAATGGGTTTATAAAGAGAAATGCAAGTGAGATGGTTCATTGGAAAGGTATAAAGCTTGGCTCATTGCAAAGGGATATGCACAGCAATACGGCCTAGATTATGAGGAGACTTTCACTTCAGTTGCCAAGATGAAAATGGTGAGAACAGTCATTGCATTAGCATCTTCTAAGGGCTGAAAATTATGACAGATGGATGTCAAAAATGCATTCCTGAATGGTGACTTGCTTGAAGAGGGATATATGGAGTAGTGTGAGGGTTATGTACACAACCTGAGGTGTATATGGATGCTAGCTAGCAACCACGTCTATCATGCTAGATCCAAACACATAGAGATTCATTACATTTTGATCAGAGAAATGGTACTTGCAGGACAGATTGATCTACTTCATGTGAAGATAAAAGACCAGGTAGCCAATATCTTTACCAAATCACTTAGTAAAGAGAAATTCATTTGTTTCAAGGATCTACTTTGAGTACAACAACTAGTCTGAGCTCAAGAAATGGAGTTTGAGAAGGGGGAGGATGAGCTTGATTCTTTTGATCTTAAAACACCTCCATCCATTGAGATTGAGGGTGAAGATAAGAAAGAAGACATAGAAGATGACTTAGACGTAGGTAAAAACAAGAAGGAAGAAGTAGAGCTTAGAGACACTACCACTCCCTATATAGGTGTTTTTGGCTTCAACACCATGGTATAACTCTTACAAATGTCCAAATGCTTCCCCAAAAAGACTTGAACAAGTTTGTGGAGTGAGCAGAAGATCAATGGGACTTATTCAGGGTCCAGACTATAATGAAAGCTTGAAGTGAAGCTCTTCTTCTTGGGCCTAACAAGTGATAAAAAAACTCTTTGAGTAATACTTTTTTGAATTGATTATATCTAGCTTTTGCAATCACAATGTCTTTTTCTTCTTGGGCCTAAGCAAGTGATGAAAAAGCTCCTTGTAAAATATCTTTTCGAATTGATTATATCTAGCTTTTGCAATCGAAGGATTCAGTTTTTTTTTGAAAATTTGATACAAAATTTTTAGACATTAGATGTATGTGACATTGGCAAATGAATTATGCAAGAATATTTAGTGCATATAGCTAGAAGGGTGGTAGGGCTACATGCCCTGCCACCTAATTTTTTCCCCCTCTGTAACCGTCGCTATTTGCGTCAAAAATTTACTCTGCAACCATCGCTATTAGCATCGCTATTTGCGTCGCTAACCTAATTAGTGACCCTAATAGCGATGATAATAGAGACACTTATAGTGATGCTTATAGCGACGCAAATAGAGATGCTAATAGCGACGAATCGATCGCGTCGCTAATAGCGACGTGAATAGGGATGATGGGGGTAATTTTTTCCATGAATAATTCTATCACTTTAAACGTGGCTATTGGATCTATGTGTTGTAGTGAAAGAATAGCACAAGAATACTCAAAGAATTTTGTCAAAATAAATTTTATTATAAAGAAGAGGAGTCTTATTTGACTCAATACATTGCATGAAATGTGGGTATTATAGAGTAGTTGTTACAAGGATAACAGCCACATTGCATGCAAATCTTAATAAGCACATTGGATTGACACTTGAGATATTCTAAGACTCAACACATTGTGTGTTATATGGATGATATGATACAAGAGTTTCATGGATCATTGCCAATTGGCATGGAGATCCAAATGGACACATAGGACCAATAACGTAGAGGATTTTTAAACCATCGACTTCTAGTAGATCCATATCATCCAACACAAAGGAACCACTCACCACATCAAAATAGTCGATCGAGAATTATATGCTTCACCTAAACCTTGCACAATACCTGCACATACAAAAAAACACCTGCATGAATCCCTTTTAACAAAAATACTTGCATGAATCCCTTTTAGCAAAAAATATCTTGATAATTGCATGAATAGAAGCAATACAAAACATGGCCAATTTACCTATAAGCTGATTTGCTGAAGATAAGATTGAATCATTGCTAATCAAAATCCATTGCAAATGATGGACATAAAAAAATATCAATCCCATCAAACATAAAAGTCACTAATTAAATGAATAAATTTTGGCACCACAAAATATGACAGATTTACCTATAAATTGAGCTACAGAATCTTTGCTTTACCTTTTGTTAAGTGCTGCAACAATAATTGATCCTTAAGTTAGAACTAGCATCAAACCCTATTGTAAAGATAGCAGAAAAGGGATCGTGCAGAGAGGAAGAAAGAGATAGTGTGTGAGTATGTGGGAGAGAGAAAGAAATGAGCACCTATCCAATTTTGCCCAAATTGATCTTTGCAAGAGTTAGTATTTACATGAGGGTATATTGAAAAAAATAGTAGAAAAGAGGAAACATAGAGAGAGAAAGAGAGGGAGAGAGAGAGATAAGTACTTAATATGCAATGTCACCCAAAATTATCTTTGCAATAATACAACAACAAGGGTTAGAACTAACATTATGTTGTACTGAAAAGATATCAGCAAAAAAAAAAACCAAACAAAGAAAGAGATTAACACCTTTGCCTCTTGCTCCAAATAAACCCTGCAAGAAAACAACAATCAGAACCATTATCAAATTCTATTGAAAACACAACATAAAAGAGAAATAACACATAGAGAGAGGGGGGGAAGAAAGGAGAGAGAGATGAGCACCTTTGTCTCCTGCCCCAAACAACCTCTGCAATAAAACAATAATAACAGTAAGAAACGACTTCAAACCCTATTGAAAAAATAACAAACAAGAGAAAATGCAAAGAGAGATGGGCACCTGTGTTTTGCCCAAAATCTGGAGTTGTGTGGAGAAGAAATTACACAGGGAAGCAAAACGCGCAAACCCCTAATTACTCTCAGAAGGGAGCTTCAATGGAGACGAAAATTCACGAGTATAGAGAAGAGAGGAAAAGTGGTCTATTGCTCAACTTTTTGGTCAAACTGATTTTGTGAGAGGGAAAAAAACTGAAATAAAAAATTCTCCAAAAAAAGGGGAGAAATACGAGGTGAGAGAAACTCAAATTTTGTGTACTATTCATTCTCCCTTTTTTTAATCCCCCACTACCCCTTTTTTAATAGAAAACCCACGATTTGGAGAGAGAAGATTCACCCTCCATGGATGTTAACATCTAGCCTTACTATTGGACAATCCAAAAGGCCCACATCTTAAACTATATTATTTTTAAGGGCCCATTTGTGAGTTCATTTTTTTCCTAATGCTTCTCAAGGTTACTTCTTTCATGGAGATCAGCATGAAGAGAAGAAAAGAAAGTTGGAAGCTGGCCTACTCCCTGATTTACATAGAACCATGAAGGTGTATCCACATGAAACCTCATCTTGCATGGTGGAGTCTGCCATCATAACTGAAAGTGTGCATACAACTGGTACATCTTGAAAGTTGGAGATGAGTTCTTATAGAGCTAGACAAGAGAAGCTCTATGATCAACCAAGAGATAGGACTAATCGAAAAAGACCTATCTCTACCTATGACCAATATTCAAAGTTATAGGGTAATAACAAGAAGTGCAAGTATCTCTCACCCTGTGAGATACAAAAGTACAAAGAGAAAGGAAGGCACTTTCTTTGTGGTGAGTTAGGGCGTATGAAGCCTGATTGTCCTCACAAAAGGAAGGAAGAAAATGTGATTAAAGATCCTCCTTTGCGATCCTCAAATTCTATTTCGGATGTGCAAGCTAACACTCATTCAAATGAGAAGAAGAGACAACTCTTAAAGGGTTGGGGGATACTCAACAATCAACAAGTTTTGATACTCTTTGATCTAGGGTCCACATATAATTTTGTGTTAGTAGATATTGCTGAAAGGCTACAAATTCCATCAAATCAATTAGGAACACCAATTGGATTAGGTTCGAAGGACTTACAACCAATTCTACTCCTATCCCCAATCTTAGAATAGGGGATTACCATGACCAAGAATCTTTTATGCTTGCACCCATTGGTAACTGTGATGTTATCTTAGGTATGCCTTGGCATTACAAGATTAGACCTCTTCCCGATTTTGTTAAGAAGACCCTTGCATTTTAATTCAAGGGTTGGAGCATAGTATGCATTGCTAATGCTGGTGCCAATGGTTAGTCATGTTAGCATTTCTAAAGATATGAAGAAAGCTATTTGTTTATACATGATTTTTGTGAGAGAGTCAAAAGAAACTAATGATTCAAGTGCACTTGATGCCTCTGATGAACACAATACCAACTAATGTTTCTAATTCTTAAACTTTAAAAGAACCCCTCTCTTTAATTAATCAAGAAAGACATGATTTTTAAAAACAATATGAATATTGTTTTGGTGATTCACTCCTAGGAGAGTTACCTCCTAAGTGCCCAAAAGATCACACAATTGATCTTATCCTAGGCATTTCACCACCTAACCAATCGCCTTATCGAGTAAGTGCAAGTCAGCAAGAGGAGATCCTAAAACAAGTAAACAAACTATTGGAAAAAGGGTTAGTTCAACCTAGCTCTTCTCCATACTGCTCTCCAATCTTACTTGTAAAGATAGTTCTTTTTGTATGTGCATAGACTACAAATCTTTGAACAAGATCACAATCAAGAATCGTTTTCCTATCCCAAGGATAGATGATATCTTAGATATGTTACAAGGGGCTATTATCTTTAGTCACATGAGCGGCTATCACTAGATATGGATAGCACCTGAAGATTTTCATAAGATAGCTTTTCATACAATGTTTGGACTATACGAGTTCTTAGTCATGCCATTTGGTTTGACTAATGCACCTGCCACATTTAATTGAATGATGGAGAGAATTTTCAGACCTCACTCAAAGTTCACAAGTGTCTTCTTTGATGACATTCTAATATTTTCAGGATATGAAGAAGAGCATAGAAAACATCTATCTATTGTTTTTCAAGAGCTTCGCAAGCATAGAATACAATTCAATGCTAAGAAGTGTAAAAATTTCCTTTCAAAAATTCATTACTTGGGCCATATTGTTTCTCATAATCTAGTGAGAATGGATCCTGAGAAGATTCGAGCCATTGTTGAATGGCCTACACCTACTTCTGTACATGAAATTAGAAGTTTCCTGGGCCTATGTTCGTACTATAGGAGGTTCATACAAGATTTTGCATATGTTGCATCTCCTCTACATGACCTAAGAAGCAAATGCCTTTTTGTTGGGGATCAAGGCAACTACAAGCCTTTGATGGAATTAAGTTTCTTGTGACTCAAGAACCAATTCTCAAAGTTTCAAATCTTCAAAAACCTTTTGAAGTTCACTGTGATTCTTTTGAGGATTGCATTGAAGACGTGCTTAACCAAGAGCATCATGCTGTAGCATTTGAGATATGACACCTCAAGAATCATGAGCTACATGCTCCAGTATATGAGAAAGAGCTTATGGCAGTGATACATGCTCTTCAAGTACGGAAACACTATTTACTTGGTGCAAATTTTGTCATTAAAATAGATCACCAAAGTCTAAGTTACTTCCTCACTTGGAAGAAGCTCTCAGAGAAACAGATGTATTAGGAAAATTTCTTATCTATGTTTCACTTTCAAACCCTTCACGCATCTGGAACTAAGAATGTGGTAGCAGATGCTCTATCATGGCGACCTGGAGTGAATGCAATCACAACTATTTACCATAATGAGTTCATGGATTTACCCAAAATTCATGCAACTAATTCCGACTTCTCAACCATATGGGATCAACTTCACTCAGTCCAATGGATTACACCTTACTTGATTCGAGATGGTTATTTGTATCATCATCAAGCAATTTTTATAGCATTACCATTGCAACACAAGGTAATGGATGAAGCACATGCATCTCCATATGCTAGACATAGGGGTATTCTACCCACTACTCAAGCATTGGAAATATATTTCTTTTGGCCCACTCTTAGAGCTAACATTGAAAGATATGTCCGCGAGTGCAAGATATACCAAAAAGTAAAGTAAGATAGGCATAAACCACTTGGTCTATTGAAGCCATTACCTATTCCCAATGAGCCTTGGGAAAGTATAGTCATGGACTTTATCATGGAGCTTCCTCGCACACAAGTAGGCAACAATGCAATCTGAACTATCATTGATAGATTCAGTAGCAAGCACACTTTATACGTGTGCAATGACAATCAAAGCTAATCATATGGCTAAGCTATTCATTGCTCATATTTTCAGGCATCATGGCATGCCTAAGTCCATTATAAGTGATCGAGATCTCCGCATGACCAACCTGTTTTGGCAAGCTCTCATCGAGAACCTCGGGAGTTTTCATCCTCTTATCATCCTCAAATGGATGGATAGAGTGAAAGTGCTAATTTTACTATTCTGGACCTTTTGAAATCCTATGTTTCTAATAATAAAAAAGAATAGGAAAAGTATTTTCCCTTAGTAAAGTTTTCATACAATAACACGGTGCACTCTAGTAATGGTAAGGCACCCTTTGAGATCATCTATGGTAAGCCTCATTTACCACCCATTCTTCTTACAAAGGATAAGATCTTTATAGCAGATGAGTTTGTTAGAGACATTGATATAGCTTTCACTCAAGTAAAAGCTACTATCCAAAGGACACAAGAGAAGCATAAGTGTGAAGTTGATAAGCATTGATCTCAAGTTGGGACAGTATTTTCTTCTTAAGTTTGAGAAGGCTCGCTTGAAGAAGGAGGAAGGTAAAAAGAGTAAAGTGGTTAAGCTTTCTAATCACTATTATGGTCCTTTTAAGATCACATATAAGATAAACAATGTGAATTTCTGTTTGGATCTACCAAATCATTGGAACATTCATAATGCTTTCCATATAAGTTTGTTATGTCCCTATATTAGAGAACCTCCAATGGAACCAGTCAAGGAAGATTTACCTAACATAGAAGAAACATAAGAGTTCCTTGTGCCTGAAAGAATTTTACACCATCAAGACAATATTCTAAGGTCAGGTAAGGCATTACAAAAGTATTTGGTTAAGTTTAAGAATTATCCCCCATTAGATGCTCAATTTATGACAAAGAGAGAACTACAAGACTTTCCAGATCTTCTTAAGGACTATGTATCTCCTCTACAATTGAGGTTAACTATTTAGAAGCCGGAGGGATGTTACTAAATTGATTGCTTATTACACATTTTCTATTTAGTAAATTTATGTCAATAAATTAATGACTCACTTTTCTTTAAGTGTTGATGATGATCAAGCATGGCCATGAGACCATTTAGAGACCAATATTCCTAATGCATCACTTAATGGTGTGATTAGAGCACTAGGACGAGGATATCTCATGTTGAGATATTGAGCTCCACTCGTGATATGCTAGGGTGACTGTTGTGCATTTATGTCACCTACTTGTTAGTTGCAGATGCGGTTGGTGCACCACCCATGAATAATAGCTACATGAGAGCTATCCTTATCTACTCTAGTTTGTGGCTCAGTTAGTATGCCACCTTAGTTAGTTGAGTTTGGTTTGAGACCCATATATAGGGTTCTTCTATTTCTTTGTATTTGAGTTCCTTTGGCTTACACAACTAAGAAGAGGAAAACTGTTTTCAGCCTCCACCTCTGTGTGTATTCCTCCATTGTGCAACCAAGAAAGCTACAAGTGAGACTCCTTCCTTCTCTCCCACAATCTTGACATGGTATCAGAGCCTTGTTCGTGGTAAGGAGATCAAGGAAGCAAGCCAAGCTCATGGTGTTCTGGTAAGAGGAGTAGTGTTGCTTTCATTTTCTGTTTTGGGAGCAGATCTTTGCAGGTAGCAGAGCCGGAAATTGCAAGAGTGCATTGTCTCAGGTTGAGATGCCCTTCGCGGTGAAGCAAGAGGGCAGTATATGCTGCGGGCAAGGGCTTTAGCCCTTGGCGACCTTGTTTTTTTAATTTGAGGCCATTTCGGGGCCTGTTTTGGAGGCGGAACTTTTCTACACGCACTCAGAAAAAGGCCCAGTTTTATGCTGTGCGACCACTGTTCTACAGGTCGGTAAAAAGTTACTGTAGAAATTGCATCGTATGCTTGTGTGCAGAGATATTGGGAGTTACAGAATCATCCTTGTTGCCTGTTGATGCAAAATCGTTACTAGGAAGTGACTGTGTGGTCAAATACCACTTTCGTCAGTTTTGCAGATTAGCCCTTGTGAGGCTGAAGCTGTGTTCTTTGCAGTGACATAATTTTTTTTGCAGTGTTCTGTAATGGCATCTGATTCTCTCTCACAGATTTTCACTAAAAAGCTTGACAAGAACAACTTCCAAGCATGGAAGTTTTATATGACGAATTTCCTTATGGGAAAAGGATATTGGGAATTTGTTGTAGGAAATGAAGAAGAACCAATTCTTCCTGATGTTCCCAATCAACAGCAAATGCAAGCATTTAAAGCATGGCATGAGAGAGCCAGGAAAGTTATGTATTAGCTGTCTATCAGCATTTCAGACTCTATGATTGTGCATATTCAAGATGTAAGTACGCCAAAGGAGGTATGGGATACTTTGTCAAAAATGTATAGCACAAATATGCAAGCCAGGAAAATGCAGCTCAAGCAAGAGTTGCATAATGTGCAAAGAGAAAATATGAGCATCAATGACTACCACATGAAGGTGAAGAAGATTGCAGATGCACTTGCTTCCATTGGGTCGCCAGTGGAAGATGATGATTTAGTTTATGTGATCTTGAATGGTCTAAGAAAGGATTATGCATATTTCCGAACATCCATTTTCGTCCGTGAAAGATTTCCTGATTTTGAGGAGTTGATTGCTCTTCTAATTTCTGAGGAGTAGAGAAATGGTGGTGCATCTTCTTTAGGAGAAACTTCAAAAGAAGTTGTCTTCTACTCAAATGCTGGAAGAGGTAGAGGCAGAGGTAGAGGAGGCCGATCTGGAGGCCGTGGTAGAAATCAAAATATGCAGTAAACTCAAGAAAACCAGTCCTATGGAGGAGGACGTGGTAACTCTAGAGGCAGGGGGAGCCAAAGAGGTTGTGGTGGATGGCAAAGAGGCCAAAATGCAAACAGTAATGTTGAATGCTACTACTGTGGTAAAATGGGTCATATGGCTAAAGACTGCTATAAAAAGCAAAATGACATCATGAATGGAAAACTACAACAAGGGAATTATGCATCTTCTAGTAGATAGGGTGATGACAGAAATGAGCATTTGTTTATGGTGCAGCACATGAACAATTCTGTGACAAGTATAGAAGAAAGCAATGATGTATGGTATGTTGACTCAGGTGTATCAAACCACATGACAGGTCATGCAGAATGGATGGAGGATGCAAGGAAAATGGAAAAACCAGGATCTGTGGAGACTAGTGACGATACTGCACATCCTATTGTGCAGATTGGAAAATTTCATTTGTCTATGCAGGATGGGAAAAAGAAATACCTGTCCGATGTATTTCATGTCCCGAATATCACCAAGAATCTAGTTTCTATTGGTCAAATGGTTGAGCAGGACTTGCAGGTCAGATTTAATCCTCATGGATGCTTTGTTGAGGATATGAAAAATAAAGGTCACTTGATAGCAAAAGGAAAGAAGAAGGGCAGAATGTTTACGTTGGATGCAGACATGTCTGAATTGAGTGTAGCAATGTTTGCACATGGGACCGGTGTAGTTGCAGATATTGATATCTGGCATAAACGCATTGGTCATGTTAATGTACAATGACTTAAATCAATGCAGGCCCAAAATATTGTTGCAAGATTGCCTAAATTCAAGGTTGCAGAAATGCATAAGGTATGTGAAGCCTGCCAATTTGGAAAACAGGCAAGGAAACCATTTCCTAGACATGTTCAAGAGAGTGAGAAGCCATTGGAATTAATCCACTCTGATGTGTAGACTACTAAAGCTGCATCTCTTGGAGGCTATCATTATTTTGTCACTTTTATTGATGACTATAGCAGAAAAGTTTGGGTGTATTTTATGAAAAATAAAGTGAAGTTTTTGGGCATTTCAAAACTCTTAAAGCTATGGTTGAAAAAGAAACAGGCCTGCAAATAAAATGCCTAAGGTCACATGGAGGGGGAGAGTACCTCTCAAATGAGTTTGTAAGGTTCTTGTAGGAGCATGGCATAAAGCAGCAATATTCATGTAGTCATATCCCACAACAAAATGGAATTGCAGAAAGAAAAAACAGGCATATTGGAGAGGTATCTCGTGCCATGCTCAACGAAAAAGACTTGCCAGATTTCTACTGGACTGAAGCAGTTGCTACAGCAGTCTACATAATGAACAGGACTCCCACTGCAGCAATACATGGCATGACTCCAGAGGAGAGGTATACTGGTAGAAAACCAGATATTTCTCATTTGAAAATTTTTGGTTGCATTGCCTATGTTCATGTTCCAGATGAGTTGAGATCCAAGTTGGATCCAAAAGCTGAGAACTGCATCTTTATTGGTTACTCTCTATAGCAGAAAGGGTATAGATGCTATAACCCTTCTACTCATAAGTTTACAGTGAGCAGAGATGTTGTTTTTGATGAGATGAGTAGCAGGTATAAACTAGTAAATGTGATTGATAATGTAGATGCACAAAATGGTAATGCTCCATAGAATTCACAGCAGCAGTCACAAGATATTAGTGGACCTGGAGTGTCCTCTAGCAGTGGTTCACTTTCTTTGCCATGGACAGGCAGATTGAGATCAGGAGAATCTTCTCAAAGCAATGCAGATAGTGGTATGCAGGTATCACAAAAAGGAAAAGAGAAGGTAGATCAGCCCATGTTTGATGTGAATGCAAGTCACTCTTATGTGGATGGTGAATCCAGTGGCTCAGAACACAGCATTGATGATGAGTTGGGTATTCCTTCTATTGTTACACCTGGATTAAGGAAGACCAGGGATGTTTTGAGAGCACCTGGGAGTGAACCTACTTTGCGCAGGTCTACCAGAGCGAGGTATCCTGTGGATAGGCTGAAATATGATGGATTTACAGCCATTCACTATGCATATATGGTCAAAGTGATATAGGAACCAGAACCCACTTCTTTTGAGCAAGCCATGGAAAAAGAAAAATGGGAGAAAGCCATGGATGATGAAATGGATGCCTTGGAAGAAAATGCTACATGGGAGTTGGTACCTTTGCCTAAAGGTAAAAATGCAATTGGCTGTAAGTGGGTTTATAGGGTGAAGCACAATGCAGATGGTTCTGTGAACAGATACAAGGCAAGGTAAGTAGTCAAGGGGTATGGACAAACATATGGCATTGACTATGAAGAAACATTTAGTCTAGTTGCAAGGATGGCAACCATAAGAGCAGTCATTGTTATGGCTGCATCAAAGGGATAGTCTTTACATCAGATGGATGTAAAGAATGCCTTCTTGCATGGTGATTTGCAAGAAGAGGTCTATATGGAGCAGCCACCAGGTTATGTGCATGCTGTTCATCTTGAGTTTGTTTGTAGGTTGAAGAAAGCCTTGTATGGCTTGAAGCAAGTACCTAGAGCATGGTCTGACAAGATAGGACAGTATCTTGTCACTATTGGCTTTCAAATTTCCAAGGCAGATTTCTCACTTTATGTGAGAAAAATAGAGAAAGGTATTATGCTACTTGTCATTTATGTTGATGATTTGATTATGACAGGTGACAATGATGAAGATATCCTTCATGTGAAAATGCTATTGAAGCAAAATTTTGAGATGAAGGATTTGGGAGAGCTACGTTATTTCTTGGGCATTGAGATGATTAGATCATCAAGTGGGATACAGCTCTTGCAGAGGCAGTATGGATTGGACATACTGTCCAAATATGGGATGATAGGCTGTAAGCCTATTTCAGTTTCTTTGGAGCAGAATGTGAAGCTGAGCGCAGATGCAGGTGAGCTTCTGGAAGACCCTACTATGTACAGACACATAGTAGGAAGTTTGATTTATATGACTATTACCAGGCCAGATTTGAGCTATGCTATTGGATTGGTAAGTCAGTTTATCCAGGCTCCAAGGAAATCGCATTTGGATGCGGCTAGACGCATACTCAGGTATGTGAAGTCCACATTGCAGTATGGACTATTTGATGACACTGGGGTTCAGATACAGTTGCATGGATACACTGATGCTGATTGGGCTAGTAGTATTTATGATAGATGATCTACCAGTGGGTAGGCGTTCTCTTTTGGGAGTGCTGCAGTCACTTGGACCAGCAAGAAGTAGCCTACAGTTGCCTTGTCAAGCACAGAGGCTGAGTAGAGGGGTGCATCAATGGCTGAATGTGAGGTAGCTTGGTTGGATAAGCTACTTTATGATATGCATTAGTTTACAGATGGGCCAGTTGTCATTTATTGTGACAACATGAGTAGTATACACTTGGCAAATAACCCAGTCTATCATGCTAGAACAAAGCACATTGAGGTGCATTATCACTATGTGCGAGAGAGGGTTTTACTAGGTCTTATTGATCTAGTTTATGTCAGCACAGAGGATCAAGTAGATGACATATTCACGAAGGCATTGGGCGCAGAGAAGCTGCACAAGTTCAGTGACCTGCTTCGTGTGCACGAATTGGGATTGAGCTCGAGGGGGAGTGTTGAGATATCGAGCTCCACTCATGATATACCAGGGTGACCGTTGTGCATTTATGTCACCGACTTGTCAGTTGCAGATGCGGTTGGTGCACCGCCCATGAATAATAGCTACATGAGAGCTATCCTTATCTACTCTAGTTCGTGGCTCAGTTAGTATGCCACCTTAGTTGAGTTTGGTTTGAGACCCATATATAGGGTTCTTCTATTTCTTTGTATTTGAGTTCCTATGGCTTACACAACTAAGAAGAGAAAAACTGTTTTCAGCCTCCACCTCTGTGTGTATTCCTCCATTGTGCAAGCAAGAAAGCTACAAGTGAGACTCCTTCATTCTCTCCCACAATCTTGACATCTCGTACATGCAGTACAAGTTATGAGGGGGGAAGGAAGTATCTGTCAAGTGTAAGAGTGTACACAAGAACCAAGGATTTATACATAAATGAAGATGGATTGAGTTCTAAGAAGAGAAAGTGCATTAGCATTGTGTATATGTATTTGTGTGTGCATTCGGGGACCCTTACTTGTGTGTAATGAGCATTGGATTCATTTGGGGTCATCCTCTCCCTTACAAGTCAAGGTTTAAGGTATTTTCTCTCTTAATGAATTAAGGGGAAAAGTAGTTATTTCACTAAGAAAAATGAGAGAGATAATTCTCTTATTAAGAAAGACGAGAGACATGATCCTTTAGAAGTGAGGAGAGAAGTGATTTTCTCTTTCTAAGGTCTACGATGACACAATATTTTGTTTGAAAGTTAATCTTAAAGTTGAGGCCCAAGGCAATCTAATGAATTATCCTTATCTATGGCTCAAGGTGGTTTCATGGACCATAAGTTAAGAATAGAGTTTAAAAAGCTAATTTTCTTAAAATAGACATAGTGAATTCATTTTTAAAATATATCACGATAGAAATCCGAACTCTAAAAATGGCCTACTAGAGTTATAAAAACCAGTGAGATATAAAACTTTTTTGCTAGACGTTTTTCCATCCAAGAAACCCACAGAGAGATATTCCAATATTGGTGTTGCATAGTAGGTCTTGGAATAGCCACATCTTGCATGAAGATCAACCTTTTAAATCTTGGCACTCAAGTCTCTCTCTAAGAAGAGAAGCTCTTGGAGCCTATAAAAGGGAGGATATCCTTGGGTGTGGAGGAGGTGAAGGAAGCATCACTTTGCATACATGCAAGAGGAGAGAAGGCAATTTGAGTCTCACAAAGTGATGCAGAAGCTCTGGTGAAATCAAGCACCAAGAAGAGAGCCCTACACATATTGTGTAGGAGAGAAGAAGAGAAATCAAGAAAACCAAAGGAGCCAACTTCTCAGTTATGCAAGTGCTCACCGATTGTATATCATGCAAGGATCTGTGTAAGTTCAAGCTCGCCAACCCTTTGAGTTATGCAAGTGCTACAAAAGCTCTGCTGAAATCAAGCTCTAAGAGAAGATCCCTACACAATACTGTAGGAGAGAAGGAGAGACTCAAGAAGGATCAAAGGTGCCAAATTCTAAGTTATGCCAATGTTATCCGATTGTATACCGTGCAAGGAACCATGATCTTGTTCCCAAGATCTACAAGTTAAGAATTGGTTTATGTGTAACGGAGGAGCTTACTCCTTGTCAATAATATAACTCGACAAGAGGGGGGATTGGTCCATCTTTGTAACATGTCCACTAGAATCATCCAGGACACATCTTAGCAGACCATCGGAAAGGATGTCTAGAAAACTCCGCCCGGCACTCCCATGGAATGTTACGGGTTTTGTAATCTAGGTCTTCCCGTGTCTGCCACGTAGCAGAAGTATCCTGGCCGTTCCCACTTAGGATCGATCGGAATTTGGGTTTTCCTGTTTGGTCATTAGCTAACAGCAACTAGCGTCAGACCCAAGCGAACTACTTTACGCAGAAACGCCAGGTCCGAAGTGGATTCACGCTGCACTTGGTTCAAGGAGAATGGGAAACGAGAGGGATGCAAAACTCAACCTCTCTACCAATAGGCATAGTCCCATTGCGTAAATCGGGTAAGACGTAACTCTAGGTCACCGCTCTCATTATTCGTTTTGATAATGATGATCATCCCGCTGTTCTTCGAGATTTTTGAGAAAAGTTCCCGGCTAACCGGGACCACCCATCCGTAGGACGGACCCATGGTCCATCCTCCACACTTTCCTCGGTTTGTTTTAGTTATGTAATTATCTAACACATTAATTTGACATATAACAATCAGCTTCTTTAATTAACCCTGTTAAGCATTGGTTCCTTCACGTAATCTTATCACGTGACATAGAAAAACAATATCAAACAACTTCTTTATTATCATTTCATCATTTTATCTTTGAAATACAAGGAGTTCCGCCCGTAGGCTTGTCCATAATCTGCCCGAAGGCTATCCAGTAATCCGCCAGGGATCACTATTCCAAGCTTCTGCCCATAGACTAGTATGCGGGCCTCAAGATCCAATCCCGATTCACGTTGGCCTCTTGTGCAGGACCCGGGAGGCGAGGGATTTACAGCCAGAGCCCCCCCTGGCACCCAAGCGTCCTCCTGCTCCAAGTAGAGCTCAACGGAAAGGCCTCTCGCGGCGGGCTCGGTCCACGTTCCCGGCGCGGTCAACAACCCCCTTGGTTAGGGTCAGGCAGGCAGTCGGGGGTAACTGAAGGTGCCTCTCCCTTCAGGCCTTCAACCTGAAGCATTAGATATCATTTCATCCTTTAGTTCTTTGAGCAAACAATGCAAACAGTGCTTTCTAAGCTGTTACAAGCACAATCAATTCCAGTGGTCGTTTATTTGGCCAACTGTCAAGGAGTGAATCCTTCTTTCTGAATGCATCCAACGTTCGATCCGGGATTAATTGCGACTTGGCAAGATTCCCAAGGGTTTATTTGTTCACCCTTTTGTCCTTGGGTTAGGGCCATACCCTGTTAACCCACTTAACCAATACCTTAGGTTTTATTAACAGTAAATCCTGGCGACCATGTCGCTTTAATTTATTGATTGATCATTTGCTTTCAAGCAAATACCTAACTTCCCTTTACTTGGCAATCTTTCCCCAAGACAGGTGATGTAACAGGATGACTACTCATTCTCTTGCAAGTTAAACTTGCGCAAGAACTTACCAACCTTATTTCAAGAAATGGCAAAACTCTCTTGTGAACAAACAACAAGTCTATGCAACGTTGCAACTTATTGCACAAGTGTCGCATCTATTCCATGGGATCATTTCACCCATTTGAACGGCGTTTTCTGGTATCGGAATTATCTTCAGACGAGAAGCAGGGTTTAGGGTGTCTTTTTACCCAACCCATTCCTAATTACACTAGATCGACAACGTTTGGTCCTAGGGGTTCCAACTCAATTCGAGTTTCATCATTTGAACGAGTGATCCTTAGGGTAGAAACCCTAGATCGTTTCTTGCAAGCCTGTCCAATTGACTCAACATTTCGTGAATGTGGGTATGATCTTTGGGTTTGAGGGTTTTGACTTGGCAACAAGTGTAAAACTAGGTTGAATCCTTAACTCGCTAAACCCTAGTTAGCGCTTGGGATATTTATCATATCGACTGAATCATGCCTATATGAATCCCTTGTGGGTTAGGTGATTTAGACAATTCAATATACTTGTCTTGCGACAAGGATGAACCTTTCCTAGAGATAATAAAGGAGAAAAATAGTTGCAACTACCACAATACATGTAAACATGCGATTCATGCAACTCCAAATAACGAACATACTTTCATAAGTCATCTAGCATATGAATATATGCAATATAACTAAACACTTTCAAGTGTGACACATCAAGCATCTTGCTTGTAAATCATTCTTCAGGTATCATTCCATGAACTATAGCTGTGGGAGTTCTATTCACAATATAGAAAATAGTATGAATAGCTTTAGAGCAAAAATATTTTGGTGAATTCTTTTTAGCCATTAATACATGCGCAACTTTTGTAATATGCCTACTTTTTATTTTTGCAATCCCATTTTGTTGTGGGGTATACTTGTAAGTAAACTATTTGTTTATCCCATGAGACCTCATAAAGTCATTGAGCTTGTTAGAGAGGTACTCTTCCTCTCCATCTAATCTCAAATACTTAAATTCCAAGCTCTTTTTTGTTTCAACAACAGCCTTGAATTTTTTGAAGTGCTCAAATTTATCACTTTTTTGCTTCATGAAATATATCAATAGCTTTCTTGAACAATCATCAATAAACATGATAAAATGTCTGTTGTCACTATAATATATTTTTTGTAAAGATCCCCAAACATCTATACACAAATCATCAAGTATATTTTTGCTCACATCTCTATCATATGAAAAAGGTTCTTATTCTTATTACCAAACTGATATGCTTCATACACTTTATGAAATTTTAAAACTCTAAAAGCAAGCAATCCTATAATGGCCCTTTGGACTGTATTAATTTTAACCTTTATACATTTGTATGTTTAATATATTTGTGTCATGTTTCAATATCTACTATCACTTCTTTGCCTTTAGTATACATAGCAATATTCATAGCAAAAATTCCAATATTTAAAGTGAACATGTAGCCAACTCTACTTCCTTTTGTGATCAACCTACAGTTCCCAATAAAATCTTTCATAAAATAACCTCTTACATTAAATCAAACCTACAACCCTTGCTCTACCATTTGACCAATAGAAACTAAATCCTTAATAATGGATGATATATGTAATACATTTGATAGATTCTTTGTTTAGCCATCATGAAGGACAAGGAAACTTTTCCAATGTGTAAAATTGTGTAGGATGAATCATCAAATGTCTACACATAACCTGGATTTTGTAAATCTTGCATCTCTCTCACTCATTTAGTATGACTAGTCATATGATAAGATGCACTTGAATCAATACACTATACATCATCATGTGTTCCCTTTCCTGTAATAACATTCATCATATTCTACATAATAAACAAACACTCATTCTTATATTCATTTTGTCATGAAGACGATGCATAGTTTCCTCATTGTAATTTACTAGTGTGGATATCATTCTTCTTAGCATAAAAATTGGATATAATATGACCTAATTTATCAAATAACGATAAATAATACCAGATTACCAGAACCTTTGTTTAGTCATCCACCTCTTCCTCTAGAGCTCCCTCTACCTCTAAAGTTTCCATGGCCTCATGAAACATACATTTCATTGAATTGCTAATTTAACCTATTTTGCTGGTTATAACTAGTACGTGCCACATCACAGCTTCTTCAAATCAAGAGGATTTGCCACATTCCTAACCTAAACTTGAGTAAAACACTTGGATTGGTTCACCACTTTTTTCAAATGATTTATCTTGCATATTGATCTCTTTAGTAATCATGAGAGAGATCAACTCATCCAAAACTAGAAATAGTTTCCATACATATACAGAAGTAACTCAAAGTAGATGAACCCAAATCATCATCATCAGGCATTATATCAATAGCTTCTAAGGCATCTATAATGCTTCTCACCTTCATTTATAAACATCTCCTCTTTCTTTAAAGTATTCAACTCTTGATTGACTTGAATATTTCATACATTTATATTTTCTAAAAACATATTTTCAAGGATTATTCAAGTTATATGTGAAGTTTTTACATTTCTAATATACCCCAACATAGTGTTATCAATGATTATAGATAGCCAATATATTATATTTTTGTATTTTGCATTCCATTTTTTTCATGCCTTTAATTCTTTTACAGTCACATGATTACTTAGCTTGGGCTCATTTTCTTTACCTGAAAGGAACTCCTAAAGGCATTTTCTAATAAGAAAGTTTGTAACATGAAATTTCCATGATGGATAGTTATTCTTGTTTAGCTTCTCAATGATAGGGTTTCCAATGTTCTCAACCATTTTTACAAAATTGATACAAAACATCAAGCCTAAGTCTACACACCAAACAACCTCTTTCACTTATTGCTCAAGTACATGTAATCTACAACCTGTTTGTAGATAAAACTTATTTTTTCTTCCTGGCAAACATCTAAGAACTTATATGGATTTGAAATCTGTAACTTATATACCCACTTTCAGTTGATATAGTCAAAATTGCAATATACTCTAAAATTCTTGTCTATAACCTTGTGGGTCTAAAATAAGTATAAAATGGCCTTTAATAGTAGCCAAAAAAGAAATCTCATAGCAATTTGAGATTTTTGATTTGGTGTCTCCACAAAATCTATTGAAAAGAAAGAGTGGAAGAATGGAAGATCTCCTTACTTGTTGCTTGCTTGCTCAAATCCTTGCTTCTTCTCCTTCACTTCATCCTTCAAAACCAACCTCTCTTAGTGGTACCCACTTTGATACCATTTTAGGAATCGCATGGTGGAAGCACTTGCTTGAGTTGCCACACTAAACACAAAGCATACACATAAGAGGAAGCTCAGTCAAGAACACAAGAGGGGAGATGGAGACCAAAATGTTTTTTTTAAACGGGTTTCTTCTTCTTCTTTCACTCACAATACAATGTACACAAAGTGTAGATAAGATATAACATAAAGGAAAGTGGCCTACTAAACCAAATAGCGCATAATTGACTACATTAATCAATTAGTGCTATAACTATGTGAGCTGTAGATAGGTGCAATAAACTAAACATAATAAGTAATAAGTTAGTGTCCCTAGTGTACATTATAATGACCACCAATGTGCTAAGTGTAGACATGGGAACCGATCTAACTAGGTTTTCCATCATCATTATCTGCACGTGTTAATATTTCCATCTTAATCTCACATAATATTTACACCATAACATCTAGCAAAGGTGAAGACTAGCCAGAGGTGGACTCCCTATTGTTTGCATGTTGTGCATAATTAGAGTGAGTGTACCCCATGACTTCTCTATCATGGCTATCGTAATATAGACACATATATGGAGTGCCCTTAAGGTACCTCATGGACCCTTCACACATCCAAATGTCACCTGCCAAGTGTAGCCATATAGCATGCCCCATAGAAACACAAACATTTTAGGCATCTTTTGGATACAAGAAAGACAACTATACCAAAAAATTGTAATCAACCTCCCCTATGAGCAATTGAAACATCACCATCGATAGTGTGAGTGGCTGATGGATTTGGATGGCTAATTTGTGATATTTTAGTGGCTACATGCATAGGGGGAGACTTGGAATTCCCCATTCTTCTTAAGAAGTTTTGGTGCCAAATTTGGGATTGTGCAAGACTCAAATGATGGCTTCTTTAGTTGACACCTTTAACTAAGAGAGATTGTAGGGGACTATTAACATTTGGCTTAGGTGATTTTGCAAATAGCTCTTAATACTTAAATTGATGCTATTTCAAGTGTTGGATGGAGACATCTCAAGAGTCATTTTTTATGGGACTATCAAGTGCCTTACCTAATTGGGTAGAAAGTTCTTAGGGTGAACCTTTTTTAGGGGTAGATTGAGAGATGGCAGTCATGTCTTAGATAGATTGATTATGTGTTATACTCTGTTTCCAGTTCATGATTTTCACACTTGTGAATATTCAAACTAGTGGTCTTATGTTAGAAAGGCAAGCTGCAAGGGAAAACTTGAAGAACCCATAGACAGCACCAAATCTACCAAGAGAGTGAGAGCGGAATTTAGGTGACAGGAAGTTCTTAAAAATAGCTAAAAATTATGAAGATCAAGGGAAAAATATTCACTGTCAAAGGCGGCGGCTCGATCTAGGACGATTTTAAGCGGCAAAGTGCTTTAAAGGCGCCCGAGCGACACTTGTTGATTTTTCATAAATTTTCAGACAGTCGTGCGGGTTGATACAAGCTACTGGCCAATGCGGGATGCTAAGCCGGACGCCCAGGATTTTTCAGAGCTCGATTCCGAGTCCGGACGGGGAAATGGCCAAGAAACTGGTCAAGATGCGAAGAGGTGGACAAAATTTGGCCAAAATGAGTAAGTGACTCTTGGGAGCCCAAGATTAAAAGTCACATGAAATGTTAGATGCAAAATCGTGGTGAGAGAAAGGAGGAGGAGATGGCGCCATCATGTCCGAAAAATGCGCCCTCAATGTTGATCATCTCATCTCCAGCCTGCAAACAACCCCCCCCCAATCATCATTGCCCTTCATTCCCCTCTGTATCCTGACTCTATCGCCGCCCTTCGCTCGCGCAATGATGCCCTCTTTGGAGAATTCTGATTTCAGTCTTTCTCTCTCCTCCCTCTCTCTCTTCTAAGAGGCAGTTCATGTGTGGGAAGGAGCAATGAAGAAAGAATGATGGAGGCTTGTCCGACATGGACCGGATTGCTCCACGGGCTGAGAATGGTGATTTGTGATGTTGCTGGACATGAAGTGTTGCTATTTTCCAAATCTACAGCCATGGAAAAAAAACCCGAAACACGCGTTTAAGCGGTAAACTAAAAAAATTACAAAGGAAATTTAGTGTTTTATGCTTTGATTGATGGAATGCCGTTCATATGGACTAAGATTTGATTATGCTGCTGATTCTTCTCAGTTCTTACTGTTTATAACCAGAAATTATGAAAAAACATGCATTTCATGGCTCGAAATAATGTCAAGAAACCCGAAAACGCATGAAAAATGGGGAAAAACAAGGGTTTTGGGCATATAAATGGGAAAAACCGTCGATACACATCAACTAATCTTTCAATTTTGTTGCAAATGAACTAAGGGCCACAGCCCACAAACTGGTTTTCATTTTCAGCAATTTAAAAAATACAAGAAAATGAAGAAAATGGCGGGAAAATGATAAAAAAACCATGAAAAATAGGGGAAAAATACATTTGGGGCTACGAAAAATATAGAAAAATAGGATTTATGTTTGTTGATGTATAACAAGGCTGGGGCATGAAGTTATGCTTCAGTTCAGCCTTGTTTATATGTTTTAGTGCGTGTTTCCTTCCTTTCTCCACATAAAATGACAAGGAAACCCTAAAAGAAATGAATGCAATGATGCACTATCACCGAGGAAGGGTAGAGTTGTGGAAAAAATGGTTAAATGCCGCTGAGCATGAGGAATAATTTGCTGATTTTATATGCATTGCATCTAGGACGGAATAATAATGATAAAAATTAAAACCTAGTAGCACGAAGATCACTTCGGTGCTAGGTGTTGCAGCGAAGCACAAAGCGGTTAGAAAGAAAAGCATGAAGGAGATGTTTTGCACTTGCACGCTGCTGGTTTGTAAAATGTTTGAGCACTAGGTATCCACCTCTTTGCATGAGCATTTAGAGGAAATTAAAAGTATCAGAGTTAGCTCCTGGACATGCATAGCAATTGTTTTCAGTAGGCCTTTGACCCACCGTTGAGAGCGTGAGGTTCCTATGCTGTAGGCTAGTCGTGGGATCATAAAGGGGAAGTCAAGTAAGGACAATGGTACATTCCTGGATACGTTTATTTGGTACCTTGAGTGACGTTTGTGCGAAATGTCTAAATGTTGAGCGGCGCATCGAGGGGCCAATCCCCAAGGTGTAGGAGAGTCACAGAGGGTTGATGGCATCCAGCCGTAGGAGGAACCCCATGTGTGTGTGATTCGAGCCTTTTGGCTATGTGAAAGGGACTCCCTCTGAGGAGCAATATTGGGTTAGGATCAGTTGGACTACAACGTATTACAAACGCAATGTTTAGGAAGGCAGAGATTTTGATAGACGCTCCTGGCCGCGAGGCCGAGGGGTTGTCTTGTGCATAGTGACGAGGTCCGGCTAGTGCATGAGCCAGTGCCGGCCCGTTTTTAGGTCCATCAATGGTGCGTCTACCGGGAGCCGCTTAAAAGTGGCGGTTCTCGAATCCTGGTTGTTTAAGGACCAACTAGTAGTTTATGCCAAAGGATACTGAGATTGATCCGTTATTTATTGATAAGCATCGTCTAGCAGAAATCCAAAAGCAAGAAAGAGACGAAAGAGCTAGGCGACGTGCTGAAATTTTTAGGAGATATTCCCCTAAGCGTAGCGGTGCTGAACCCTTACGAGGGAGTGGATCTCGTGGTCTTAGGACCCCAAGCAGTAAGTTAGGAGAAGGTGGAAGCTCTAGTGCTCCCCTTCCTTCTATAAGCCAGTCCACGTCAAGTACGGGAGGTGTAACCCCACCGGTCTTTATTCCTAGTGCAAATCCAATCCGCGTCATGGCGCAGCCTATTGCAATTCCAGCAGGAACGACGGATTTGCCGGCTCTAGGTTACCCGCTACCCATTTTTAATGGGTTAGTTGAGGAAGATGCGGAACTCCACATTAGGGAGTTTCAAAAGTTGATGTTTAATTGTCGCATCCAAGAGGAAGGACATTTAATGATGTTCTTCAACATGACTCTCAAAGGAAGAGCCGCTATATGGTATCATGGTTTAGAAGCCGGAACTATATTGAACATTGATGCATTTTATGGAGCTTTTCGAAGGGAGTTTGCCCCTGAAAGGGGTGGGCAATATTGGTTGCGTGTACTCAACGTGACCCGCCAAGATCCACACGAGGATATTCGTGCTTATGCAAAGAAGATAAAAGAGGTCTTCCGTAAGTTGGACACCTCTATTCCTATCCCCGCAGCTGCCCAATTGCAATATTTCCTACATGGGTTGGACTTTAATATCCAATTGCAGTTGAGTAGTGTCCCCTTGGGGGATATAGATACTGCCATTACACAAGCACAAGAGGTGGAATCCCGACTACAAGCAGCCTATGCTTCTAGAGGCAATTCGAACATGGGTTTAGTATTGGGAAACAATATGGCAATAGCCAATGGCAGTAGTGGCCAAGGGATAGTGATGGCTAATCCTAATGGGAGGGGGAACATGATACAGAATGTCCCTTTATTACCAGCTCCCCCTAGCATGTCGATGCCGACGGGCAGTCAAATGGCTCCAAATGGTGGAGGCCAGGCGGTCAATTCTAATACCATGCCTGTGACTCAACAACCTGTGCCTAATCGAATTGTTAGGCCAATTGAACGACATGGTAATGACCAAGGCTATGAGTCGAGTTCTTCCAATGTTCTTGGCGAGGTTAAGGACATGATGAAGCATTATACCGACATGATTATGGAGCAGTATCGACAAATAGCCGTTGATGTCAACTTCCTTAAAAAACAACAAAATTTGATAGGAAGTAGATACCCAGAGGAGGGTGCACCGTCGAGGTTTAGTTGTAAATGGTGTGGCGGGCAGCACTATCCAAGAAATTGCCCAAATGTTAAGTGCGACATTTGTGGAAAATCCGGCCATCTAGCAGCTACTTGCTGGAGTAAGATCAGTTCTCTCCAGCGTGGTAGTCGGCAACCAGGGCTTGTTAATCATCGTGCCCAAGGAAATGATTCCCAGCCAGAAAATGGGCCTAAACAAATACTTCAACGACCAAAGACTACAGTGGAGGAGCTACCAAGTGGTAGTGGGGTTAGTTTGATTGAGGCTGTACGCGTTAATGATGCTGAAACCTCTAATCTACGAGCTGTCCTTACAAGAGGTAAAAAGGGTAGAGAAGCCGACATGGATAAGCCTGTCGACGGAAACCCTAAACAAGGCGACAAAGGAACGCAAGTTTTGGATCCTGCCCTAGAAGGGGGACCTTTGAAGCCCGTAGAGAGTAAAGCTGATAAGGAAGCACCAAAGAAGAAGGTGAAAGTTAAGAAAGAGGCAATAAAGCCAGTTCAGCGACCTAAAGAGCGGATGATTTGGCGTGAAAAGCGAGCTCTATCAAACTATCATGAATTCGATTTGGCGGGCTCTCTTTGCGAAGTCAAGCCGGATGTGAACCTTTTGCAGCTTATTAAGCTTTCCCCAGGAGTACGCAAGGAATTTAGAAAGATCCTACGTACCGGGTACATCGTAGAACCTTTGGGTATTGCGCGAGTTGGTGATGACTGGTTTGAGCATGCTGAGAAGCATTGCCCAAGGGTTGCAGCCTATGTCGATGGGATATTAGTAGATTATGCCATTGTCGACACGGGATCATCTGTTAACATTATGAGTTCTGAACTGATGGAAAGGTTAGGTCTTGCGATTCAGAAAGATACCTCCACAATTCTCAGAATGGCAGATGACAGTTTGAGACAGCCGGAAGGCTGCATTACTAAGGTCCATGTCACTGTTGCAAATGTAGAATGCATGTTGGACTTTAGGGTGATTCGTTTTGCAGGGCGGCCAAGTTACCAAGTATTACTTGGACGACCTTGGATCTTGCAAGCGGATTGCCAAGTGGATATACCCGCCGGTCGATTAATATTTGGCAGAGGTGCCCAGCGTGTGGTGGTTGATGCTTACCCTGAGTCCCCGCAGAGTGAGAGAGCTCCTCTATCTTCTACAGAATTGGAGACATTAGAAGATTTATCTGCCAGTGAGACATCCTCGAGTGATGAGTCCAAAGAGGGATCCACCACGGAGGACATCTATCAGATCACTTTGAACGAGCCGATAGAGGGCCAAGAGCGTATAAGAGATGCATATGTTATCAAGCTAGACCTTGGTACGCTTGGTGATTCGCGGCCAATCAAGTTAGGCTCTATGCTCAGCACAGCAGAAAGGGAGGACTATGTGGCCTTGATCCAGGAATTCCGTGATATTTTTGCCTGGAGTTATGATGAGTTGAGAGGCATTCCTCCTAGTCTTGCTGTTCATACAATTCCGTTGAAAGAGGGCAGTCGTCCTGTACGGCAGAAAGTAAGGCGTATGCCTTTCGAATTGAGGGACGGGCTGTTTGAAGAGTTACAGAAGCTTCGAAAAGCGGGTTTGATTTTTCCTGTGCAACACACGGAATGGTGTTCGCCAGTTGTGATTAGAAAGAAGAAGAATAATCAGATCCATTTATGTGTAGACTTTAGGGAGCTGAATAAGCAGACAGTTAAGGACTACTACCCATTGCCATTTATTGACCAGATTTTGGATCAATTAGCGTGTAGGGAGATATATTCGTTTATGGATTGCTTTGCAGGATACAACCAAATGGCAATTGCAGAAGAGGACAAGTTGAAAACAACTTTTATCACTGTATTTGGCACTTTTGCTTACCACGTGATGGCTTTTGGTTTATGCAATGCGCCTGGTTCGTGGCAACGAACAGCCGATAAGACGTTCGGTGACATATCCCCTGAAGAGTTGAGGGTGTTTATTGATGACTTAGGGGCCGCCACCGTGAGAGAAAGGCAGTTGATCATTTTGAGAAAATGCTTTGAGCGCTGTAGACAATTTTGCATTGCCCTTAACCCACGGAAGTGTGCTTTTGGAGTACCTTATGGGCTATTGCTGGGCCATGTGGTCAGTTCGATAGGAATTGCGACAGACCCTGAGAAGGTCAAAGTTATAGTTGCCATGGGTCCACCACGCACTCCGAAAGAAGTTCATAGCTTTCTGTCTTCGATTGGTTACTACCGTAGATTCATTAACGCCTTAGCAGAAAGAACGTTGCCACTTACAAATTTATTGTCCTTTAGCTGTTCGTTTGTGTGGGGTGACCCTTGTAAGGTAGCATTCGAGGATGTGAAACAAGAGCTAGCAAGAGCGCCCGTTTTAAAAGCACCTAAAAGAGGTGAGGTGTTCTATATATTCTCAGCAGCCACCATGTATAGTATCAGCTGCTGTTTAGCCCAATTTTGGGAAGAGAAGTGGTACCACCCGATTGCTTTTGCTAGTCGGAAGCTGGGGGTATCCGAAATCAATTACACCTACATGGAGAAGCTGTGTCTAGCGATGGTCTTTGGGACCAAGAAGTTCAGGCATTACATTCTCTATGAGAAAGTCGTGCTTTATACGAAGGCGGAGGGACTTCGACTGTTGATGAATAAGTTACAGCCGCCTGATCGTTTAGCGAAGTGGTTGATCACTTTGCAGGAATTTGATTATGAAATCAAGAGTAAGCCACCAAGGTTGCAAGGCATCGTGGAATGTCTAGTGGACTTTGGGGAGCCGAAAGAATCTGTGGCTGAAGGTAGTGACATGGAGATGATATTTAAAATAGATACGGCATCTATTCCCTCCTGGTATGCTGCAATAACGCATTATTTATCAACGGGAGAGGCGGGATCTGAACTATCTAAGGTTGAGAAAAGAAAAATTAAGCAGCAAGCGTTAAAGTTTGCCTTGATCGCAGGTACATTATATCGGCAAGGGGTTGATGATATCTATCGCCGATGTGTGACGCCTGACGAGGTGCCATTCATTTTGGAGGAGTGCCATGATTCTGCTTGCGGTGGCCATTTTGCTGGACGGCTTACATCACAAAAGGCTTTAAGAGCAGGTTATTGGTGGCCTGCCATCTTCCAGGATGCGTTTGCGTATGTTAAGAGATGCGATATTTGCCAACGGCATGATAGTCGAGAGAATAGGAAACGACCACTCAACCCTATCATGGCGATACTTCCATTTGAGAAGTGGGGAATAGACTTTGTGGGTCCTATTACTCCGTCATCGACTACGCAAAAGCGATACATCATTGTAGCAACTGACTACTTCACAAAGTGGTCAGAAGCACGTGCAACAAGGAAAGATGATGCTAAAGAAACTGCTAGTTTCCTTTTAGAGCAGATAATATGCCGGTTTGGTCCACCGAAAGAATTAGTGTCGGACCGCGGAACTCATTTCTTGAATAAGGTGATCAAAGGTTTGACAGAGTTGTGGAACATCAAGCATAACAAGACAACCCCATATAATCCGCAAGCCAATGGGCAAGTCGAAAGTACCAACAAGCAGCTTGTGGGCATCCTGTCCAAAATTGTGTCGGAAAAGAAACGGGATTGGGATAAAAAGTTATACGTGGCAGTGTGGGCCTATAATACGACTTTCAAACGAGCCACTGGCCATACCCCGTTTAAGTTAGTATATGGGGAGGAGTGTGTCTTGCCTTTAGAGATTGAGCTGCCGACTATTCGGTTCGCCATCAATCATTCTTTGAGCGATGAAGATGCTCTTTTTGAGCGCTTGACGACACTGGCACATTTAGATGAGCTTAAGTTGCAGAGCTTATTGCACCAAGAAGTGGCGAAGCGCCGAATGAAGAAGCTACACGACCTCAAAGCCAAGAAATACACCTTCAAGAAAGGACAGCTTGTTCTGTATTATGACGCACGACGTGAATTATTCCCAGGCAAGCTAGAACCCAAATGGGATGGGCCCTATAAGATCGTTAGAATAGGAAAGAATAAATCCACAGTTTTGTTAGCTGACCTTGAGGGGATAGAATTTAAAAATAAGGTTAATCTTAATAAGATTAAACCTTATTACTTCTGATTTTTCTAATGCTATGACTGCCTTGCAGGTATAGGAAAGATCAATCAAACATCTGCAAGGAAATCGTGATAGAGGTTGATGGGTCGTCTGATCCCTTATTTAGAACACCCATATTTGGAACAGAGATATCATCAGGGAAAGCTCATTTGGTGGAGCAAAGGATACAAGGTGATTGAGCAAGAAGGCGGGGCATTCATTTGGGAAATCAAGGTCTTCTACCATCACTGCTTACAAATTTTGACGAGCATCCCTGTTGAATTTAATGATGATGGAGGGATGGAGCCTACAGTCCACCCGTTGAATATGCTGAATTTCGATTACCATAATTACGCGTAGAGTCCAAGATGGCAGGATATGTAAACCCTTTATGGACGTACACCTTGTACTTTGATGGGGCATCCAGGGGTCCATGCAAAAAAGGAAGTGTAGGAGTTGTCATCCGAGACCCCCGACGACGCATTGTCATGAAGTTAGCTACTTATCTCGGGGCGAATTTTACCAATAATATGGCAGAATACAAAGCCCTGATCATGGGTTTGAATATTGAAAAGAAGGGTGGTATCCGCCAGTTGTTGGTGAAAGGGGACTCTCAGTTGGTTTTAAATCAACTCAATGGGACGTACATGGTGCGGAACCTGATCCTTTGTATGTACCATCACACTGCCATAGCCCTGCTAGACGAATTCGATCGAGTGTCTTTTCAGCTGATTCCACGGAATTGGAATCAGTTTGCCGATTCATTGGCTAATCTTGCGTATGAAGAGGACCTCTTCTTTAATTGTGGCCCTTGTCCCGATATATCTATTGATGGTGAGACAGGACCTGGTCGTTTGTGGGGTATGCTTTCTGAACATGCCCTCTTTGGCAGACGATGGTTGATCTGGGTAATGCAGAGGGTAAGCGAGACTCATCTACCTTTACTATCTCGGACCCACAGACTGATTCGACGACATGTGACGCGCACACCTCTTGCGATATACGCAGGAGGGATAGGTCATAATTTAATGCACCTAGTTTAGGGCTACAAGCCCTGTTCCCCTGGGAATAGTATGCTTTGATGTCTATCATGGTTGTTTCCAGGTGGATGTTCTGCATAGTATTGTTTGATTTCATTAGGCCAAGAGGGCCGATTCAGTTTTGTAGCAAAGTCATGTCTGAATTCATTAGGCCAAGAGGGCCATTTCCCTGTCTAGTGCGGGTGCGTTTAATTGGGTTTTTGTTTAGTGTTGTGCTGGACAGGTTTCGCGGGTTGTGGAATTTTGTGGAGCCTGGAGGAGCCTTTGCTGCGATGGAAGCTTCTTGTGGCCACTCCAGGTGATATTTCTCCTTTACGAGTACCTTTCTTTCCTGTTATACGTGTATTTGTACTTGTCGAGGGGGCACATTTTTTTTTGGGACCGGCAACCAAGGCATGAAGTCCCAGGTTTAGGCTAAGTATGTTTGAGGGAGGTCGGAGTAGTCATTGCCTCCTGTAAAGACATTGTTAGACATTGAAAGACCTGTTTTAGAAGGAAGTCCTAGTGGCTCTGTTCTGCTAACCTGCTAGGCAGCCGTTCTAGGAGTTTCTGTTAGTAGTGAGGCAGTTAGAGAAGCCTGCTAGAAGATAATAATAATGATGTCAAGAGATCTTGAATATCCTAAAAGATGACTATCAATGCGAAGGTGTGTAAAAAGGGGTTCTAACCCCTATCAATGAAAAGAAAAGAAATGAAAATATATAAGCCGTTGATCATTGCCTTGCGAAGGCCTGGTAGGTTCCTGGGGACGAGTCAGACCCGGGGCCGATACCTTGTCTTCCTAGGGGTGGCTTCTTGCTGGAAAAAGTAATATCAAAACCAGGAAGGTTGGAGCGAAAATAAAAGTGAGCGTTAGAAAAGGATTAAGTGTCGCCTTGCGAGGGCTTGGTAGGTTCTTGGGTGCCAAGACAGGTCCTGAGACCGATGCCCTGTTCTCCTTGGGTCACTACGCTCAGCTCCCTCCTTTTTACATGCCCAAGTATGTTCATCCAATAAAAACCCTCAAAGAAGAGATATACTGAAAGAAAATATCCTTTGCTCAGGCTATAGGAGTCCTCGCCTTGTAGGAGCTCCTAGTTGTGTTGTCTTTAGTTGGTCAGTAGTTCAGACTACCACTTAGGGCAACCTCTTTGATAGTTTTTTTTTGTTTGGCTGTGTTGGAGCAGCTGGTTAGTGATTCGCTTCGGATCTTCTATTAAATGATGCTAGGCCTACTCCTTGTGGATGTCATGCCTTGGTTTTGTCCAGGGGTAGGGGGAGCATTGTGCTGAGTTTTATGATGATAATTGTTTTGTATCAGTTTGATGCTTCTTTGGTTGTTTATGTGCAGATATGTTCGTGGATTCGACGGGCTGAGTCACCCTATCCCGTGGTCACCAATGAGAGCGGAATTTAGGTGACGGGAAGTGCTTAAAAATAGCTAAAAATTATGAAGATCAAGGGAAAAATATTCACTGTCAAAGGCGGCGGCTCGATCTAGGACGATTTTAAGCGGCAAAGTGCTTTAAAGGCGCCCGAGAGACACTTGTTGATTTTTCATAATTTTTCAGACAGTCGCGCGGGTTGATACAAGCTACTGGCCAATGCGGGATGCTAAGCCGGACGCCCAGGATTTTTCAGAGCTCGATTCCGAGTCCGGACGGGGAAATGGCCAAGAAACCGGTCAAGATGCGAAGAGGTAGACAAAATTTGGCCAAAATGAGTAAGTGACTCTTGGGAGCCCAAGATTAAAAGTCACATGAAATGTTAGATGCAAAATCGTGGTGAGAGAAAGGAGGAGGAGATGGCGCCATCACGTCCGAAAAATGCGCCCTCAATGTTGATCATCTCATCTCCAGCCTGCAAACAACCCCCCCCAATCATCATTGCCCTTCATTCCCCTCTGTATCTTGACTCTATCGCCGCCCTTCGCTCGCGCAATGATGCCCTCTTTGGAGAATTCTGATTTCAGTCTTTCTCTCTCCTCCCTCTCTCTCTTCTAAGAGGCAGTTCATGTGTGGGAAGGAGCAATGAAGAAAGAATGATGGAGGCTTGTCCGGCATGGACCGGATTGCTCCACGGGCTGAGAATGGTGATTTGTGATGTTGCTGGACATGAAGTGTTGCTGTTTTCCAAATCTACAGCCATGGAAAAAAAACCCGAAACACGCGTTTAAGCGGTAAACTAAAAAAATTACAAAGAAAATTTAGTGTTTTATGCTTTTGATTGATGGAATGCCGTTCATATGGACTAAGATTTGATTATGCTGCTGATTCTTCTGAGTTCTTACTGTTTATAACCAGAAATTATGAAAAAACATGCATTTCATGGCTCGAAATAATGTCAAGAAACCCGAAAACGCATGAAAAATGGGGAAAAACAAGGGTTTTGGGCATATAAATGGGAAAAACCGTCGATACACATCAACTAATCTTTCAATTTTGTTGCAAATGAACTAAGGGCCATAGCCCACAAACTGGTTTTCATTTTCAGCAATTTAAAAAATACAAGAAAATGAAGAAAATGGCGGGAAAATGATAAAAAAACCATGAAAAATAGGGGAAAAATACATTTGGGGCTACGAAAAATATAGAAAAATAGGATTTATATTTGTTGATGTATAACAAGGCTGGGGCATGAAGTTATGCTTCAGTTCAGCCTTGTTTATATGTTTTAGTGCGTGTTTCCTTCCTTTCTCCACATAAAATGACAAGGAAACCCTAAAAGAAATGAATGCAATGATGCACTATCACCGGGGAAGGGTAGAGTTGTGGAAAAAATGGTTAAATGCCGCTGAGCATGAGGAATAATTTGCTGATTTTATATGCATTGCATCTAGGACGGAATAATAATGATAAAAATTAAAACCTAGTAGCACGAAGATCACTTCGGTGCTAGGTGTTGCAGCGAAGCACAAAGCGGTTAGAAAGAAAAGCATGAAGGAGATGTTTTGCACTTGCACGCTGCTGGTTTGTAAAATGTTTGAGCACTAGGCATCCACCTCTTTGCATGAGCATTTAGAGGAAATTAAAAGTATCAGAGTTAGCTCCTGGACATGCATAGCAATTGTTTTCAGTAGGCCTTTGACCCACCGTTGAGAGCGTGAGGTTCCTATGCTGTAGGCTAGTCGTGGGATCATAAAGGGGAAGTCAAGTAAGGACAATGGTACATTCCTGGATACGTTTATTTGGTACCTTGAGTGACGTTTGTGCGAAATGTCTAAATGTTGAGCGGCGCATCGAGGGGCCAATCCCCAAGGTGTAGGAGAGTCACAGAGGGTTGATGGCATCCAGCCGTAGGAGGAACCCCATGTGTGTGTGATTCGAGCCTTTTGGCTATGTGAAAGGGACTCCCTTTGAGGAGAAATATTGGGTTAGGATCAGTTGGACTACAACGTATTACAAACGCAATGTTTAGGAAGGCAGAGATTTTGATAGACGCTCCTGGCCGCGAGGTCGAGGGGTTGTCTTGTGCATAGTGACGAGGTCCGGCTAGTGCATGAGCCAGTGCCGGCCCGTTTTTAGGTCCATCAGAGAGCAAGCATCATGGTGGCATCTACAATGTGTGCGCCCTCAAAAACTTGCAAAAAACATCCTTTCTCTCTTCAAGAAGCCATGCTAACACACACAAGAATTTGGCACACAAGAAATATGGCCATCATCTTCATCCTTACTCTCTCCTTCTTCCATGGATGAAAAGAGACCATAAAGCACAAGAAAGGAAAGAGAGCAAGAGCTGTGCCAATGCAAGAGAGAAGAGAAGATACGTGCAAGTAGAAGATAAAGAAGAGAGAAAAGGAGGTTGCAACCACCTCTCTCAACTACTTTTCCCCCAAATCACATGAGTCCTCATCCCCACATTTCTTACATGGTTTTGACACCTTACAAGAAGGTTTGATTATTGAAAATAAAACAACCTCTCAACCTTTCAAATTGGAAAAGTGCACACACATTTCAAGGCCATGAATTTATAAATGTTAGTCATGCCTTTTACAATGCTTTCTTGAGATTTTGCAATGAAGTTATAATGTTAAATTATCAAACTTCATAAGATTTTCCAATGAAGATCATGCTTGTGTGCCTAAATTTGCACAAATTTAGGGGGTTATCAAAACTTTTAAAGTGAGAAACTGCTATTTGGTTGAGTTGTAGAATCACTATTTTATGTTAATTTGTAGTGCTTGAATCATGTTTCTAAAGGACTTTGGAAGTGAGAAACTGCTATCTAGTCCATGTCATGTAGAATTGCTGGTTTAGTTTTAGTTTACATAGCTTGAATCATGATTTTTAAGATAGGTATATACACACACTTTTTTATGCTTATTTACAATCTTTGTAAACTGCTTTTTAAAAACTAGGTGGAGGCATATGTCAATGAAGTTAATGACTACTGTACCAATGTGCATTTGCAGTGCTTGCTTGAAATGGGAGATGGAATCGATTTCTGTTCAAGTGTCGATAGTGGTTTGTTGGTACCTGTAATGCCAACATCTAGAAAAAGGTAGTACATCACAAGATGATTCATACTATGATCATGTATTTCAAATTGATTTTTGTAATATTTCTACCCAAAAGTATTATAGAACTTGACCCCCAAACACCCGCGTAAAAGCTGTGCAAAGTCATCTCCCACGTTGACTAATGACGGTGGCTACCCCGCACGCGCGATAAGAATCCCCATCCACGATGTGCAATTAAGGCCAGGGCATGAAGATCACAAGCCGCGGGGAAGAACACCCTTCTTGGATAAAGGGAAAATGGATGATGGTGAAAAGTTAGGCAATTTTTTTTACTAATTATCCCTTCCCCCAGCCGATGCATGGCTGGAGGAGAGGGACTGGGAGAAGGATGCGTAGAGGTGGAGTGCATGGGGAGAAGAGAGAAGCATGAGGGCTCCACGTGTGTGGAGTCTCTTCCCCCCCCTTAGCACTATAAAATCACCCTTTAGCATGGGCAGAGGTAGGAACAAGGGAAGAGAAGGAGAGGCCGTCGTGCTGGCTGGGAATGCCGCCGCGGTGAGGACACCGCCACCATATGCCGCCAGCTTCTACCGCCGATTGCAGCACTCTTGCCGCCTCTCCTCTACCATCACCATCATCATTATCACCTCTCTCTCCGTCATCGACATCTTCTCCCACTAAACGACCCCTTCTCTCTCCACATAGCTTCTGCCCAGAAGCATAGAAGCTTCTAGAAAGAAGGCTTCTATAAGCCTTGTTCACCCTCACCACTGTGGGTCTAGTCAAAAATCACATTCCACAAGGTCCGTGTCCCACATAGAACTGAAAGTCCAGGGCAGGAAGGAAGTCGATACTCGGAAGAGTCAAAGAAGAGTTGCTGGACCAAAATTCTATGGCTCCCAAGAAGATGCAAGGCACACCCGCGGGAGGTTCTTCCCCGAGCATACACGTGGACATCCCCACAAGCCCTCAAGCCTAGGTTCCACGAGTTTAATTCCACATAAAGAAATTACTTGTCCATCTTACAAGCGTAGTTGCATGTTGCCTTTTTTTGTACATTTCCAAAGTGACAAGCCTAAACACATATTGCGTAGGGATAAAAGATGAAATTGTTAAGTGCATTTTTGATTGGCCGTAGAATGAATAAGCGTATATTGCAATAACTTCCTTGTTGTGATTCGCATAAGGAAAAATCATTAACATCTGTTAGGTGTTGTCCGAAAAATTGCATAGCATGGAAATGGAACTATGTACTTGCAAGTTGCATGAGAAAATGCTTGGGAATGGATTAAGTCAACACTAGTCCTATAATATTCCTCTTGCATGAACTTTATTAACGATGTTGTATCTGGAAAAGGGATGCACGTTACATAGCCGTCATCCATATTTTTCATCAAAGTTGCATTTAGAAATGGTTGCATGGCTTATCAAAGCATGAAATTCAATTGCATTGAACAAAAGGTTGTAGGCATAATTCATTGATGTAAATCTTTGTAGCTTTTATGCAAGTTATCCTCAAAATTGTCATTCGTCAAGACTTTAGCAAGAAAAGAAAGGGTTATTTGCAAACCATATACTTGCATTGAAGGAAAAGTATACGTTTTGCATTCTTACATAGAACTTTGCATCCCGAAACTAATTATTTACACCCTTAGAACAAATTTAGCATCTCTAAGATGAGATCGTTTCTTGTCGCAAGACAAGTATGCCGATTTGGATAGATCACTTGTAAGGGTATAACCCTCAAGGGGGTTCGTAAAAGCATAACTAGTCGTTACGATAAACACCTCAAAGTGCTAGCTAGGGTTTAGCACATTAGAAATTCTGCCTAGCATCGCACTTGGATGCCAAGTCAAGACCCTCAAATCCAAAGGTCCTACCCACATTCACGGAATGTGTGGGTTAATTGGACACCCATGCAAACAACGATATAGGGTTTCTACCCTAAGGATCAATTGACCTAATGCTAAAACTCGGATTGAGTTTGGAAACCCTAGGACTAAATGTTGTTGGCCTAGTACAATTAGGGTTGGGTTGGGTAAGAAGACACCCCAAACCCTACACCTTGACTAAACAAATTCCTTGAACGAGAAATGCCTTTTTAAGGGTGAAATGATCCCATGAGTTAGGTGCGACACTTGTGCAATAAGTTGCAACGTCATATAGCTTTGTGGTTTAATCAAAAGATAGATTTGCCATTCCTTGGAAAGAGGTTGGCAAGTTGTAGGGAAAGTCTAACTTGCAAGAGGATGAGTAGTCATCCTATTACATCACCTTTCTAGGGCTGATTTGCCAAGTTAAGGGAAGTTATGTATTGCTTAGTAAGCAAAGGCTCAATCAAGTTAGAGCGACATGGTCGCCAGGATTTGCTGTCTTAACTTAAGAAACCTAAGGTGTTGGTTAAATTGGGTTGACAGGATAAGATCCAAATCCAAGGAAAAAAGGGTAAACAAACAAACCCTTGGGGATCCTGCCAAGTCACAATTGATCCTCGATCGAATGTTGGATGCATCCGGAGAGAATAATTCACTCCTTAGTAGTTGGCCAAATAAACAAGCACTCGATTGATTGTATTTGTAACAGTTTAGGAGCATTGTTTGCATTGTTTGCTTAAGGAACTAAAGATGAAAAGATAATTAATATTTCAGGTTGAAGGCCTGAAGGGAGAGGCAGCATACATTACCCTCGACTGTCTGCCTGACCCTAACCAAGGGGGTTGTTAGCCGCGCCGTGAACGTGGACCGAACCCACCATGAGAGGGCTCTCTGTTGGGTGCTACTTGGAGCAGGAGGACGCTTGGGTGCCAAGGGGGCTCTGGCCATAAATCCCTTGCCTTTCGGGCCCTGCAGAAGAGGCCCACATACTAGTCTATGGGCAGAATCTTAGATTAGTAATCCCTGTGGATTGCTAGATAGCCTTCGGGCAGATTATGGATTGCCTTCAGGCGGATTATGGATTAGCCTTCGGGCGGGATGTATTCCAAAGATAAATAAGATCAATTTATGTAAAGAAACTTGTTTGAAACTATTTTTCTATGTCAGTGGTAAGATTACATGAAGGAACCGGTGTCTAATTGGGTAATTAAGGAAGCTCTTTTTGCGTGTCCAAGTAAATGTGGTAGGTAATTAGACAAATAAAGCAACCCTAAGGAAAGTGCGGTGGATGTGTCCATGGGTCCATCCTACGGATGGGTGGTCCCAGTTGGCTGAGAACTTTTCTTGAACAGCATGAAACTTTTCTCGAAGGAAATGAACATCAAGGAACGATGACCTAGAATCTAGGTTACTGGAACCCCAATTTATATTGTTTTAGGGGAATGGAATGGGACTATGCCTTATGGGCAGAGAGGTCAAGCTTTCCATCCCTCTCGTTTCCCATTTGTTAGATATGATCAATGCCCCACCCTCATTAGGTGCTACCAATGATCCATGGTGCTCAAAGTTGTAAGGCCCCCATTATGAGGAGAAGCCAAATGTGAGCCTGGACATTGGTTGAGTTCTAACTTGTATATCAGATGAGGTCTATGTGGCCGGATGGCAAAAAGGTGACCGTTGTGGGTCTAATCATTGGGTTAGACGGAGTGGTTAAGCTGGTAGCAACTCGAGGCACATTGTATCGAGTTGCAGTATAAGGGAGTTAAAAGGGGCCCCTATTGTGGGGTTCGGGGGCCGAGGAAGCGGCCCCTAGCTGGGGGGGTCCCAGGAGGGCCAACGGCCCCCTTGGCGAGGGTTCGTGGGTAGCGCCCCCGGCTTGATGGTAAAGGAAATATTCCCTGGAATATTCCCTGGCCGACTAGTGGAGGCTTATATGGTAGGTTGGTCAGGCCAACCTCACAGCCTTCGCAAGCTATAAAAGCTAAACCCCTTCACAGCCATCGATCACTCATCTTTCACCCAGTGAGAGTTGTTGTTCTAGCTAGCCTTAAGCTCTTCACCTATCTTCTGTCTAGATCGCCATCTAAGCTTCACATAGTGGAAGCGCACGGGTGGACAGAGCCATCTTTGTATCACTTATTTGGAGTTAAAGAATTTACTAATTCTCCTCTTATCTGTTGTGTACTCTCTATCTCTTTCTCAGATTCTATTCGCTGTGTCGTGTAATATTTTGCATGGTATTAGAGCCCAGGGGGCTCTAGAGATCCGAGAGTGTGCAAGAGGCAAATGCTTCAACAGCAAAGAGAAACTATGTCGACTTTCGAAAGCGGTTCTGGCGCATCAAGAAGCGGTGCAGGAGGTGGTGTTGCTGTACGGGCTATTCAAACACTGAGGATTCGTCCACCAACCTTCAGCAAAGGAAAGTTAGATGGTACAAACTACACCTTGTGGAAGTTCAAAATTACAACTATCCTTGATTCTTATGAGCTTCTAGAGACTGTGCTGGGGACTGACGCAAAACCACAGCCTACCCCCGACCCATCAAATCCTAGTGTGATGATTCCTCTGAATGCAGATCTTCTACGAGCTTGGAAACGAAGGAATGCAGATGCATTGTGTGCCTTAGTTACAAGCTGTTTTGACAGTGTTTTGACTTTGATTTAGCATACAACCAAAGCGTCAGAGGCTTGGAATGTACTAAGGAGTCAGTATGAAACACGAAACCAAACAAGGATTCAAAACTTGGAGAATCAACTAGCAGTGGAGAAGTTTGCTGAAGGAGAGACGGTTGAAGCATTCATCACTCAGATTAAGAATCTGTGCGACCTGATGGTTGGTGCTGGGACACAAAAGACTAGCGAAGAGCTAGCTCGAAGGTGTCTTTGGATTTGTCCACAAAAGTTTGATGGACTAGTAACTGCCCTTAATACTAAGATGAGACCTCAAGCTTTGACTTTTGAGGAGTTTTGTGCATTATTAATGGAGGAGGAGTTGAGGCTGAAAGCCCGAGAAGGAAGCAACAATGGAGATGCTGCATTCTCTTCCAATGCAAAAGGCAAAGGTGTCTCCTCCACCAAAAATGATGGTGATAAAAAAGAAGAAGGGCGGCAAGAAGAAGTTTCAAGGAGAGTGCTTCTCCTGCAAGAAGAAAGGACATGCAATTACAGATTGTCATGTCAAGAAGGCAGATGAAAAGAATGTACCCTTAAAAGTAAAGGGAAAGAGACAGCCAATACGGCTGAAGCAGAGTTGGAATTATTCATGGCGACCATTGAGAAAGTGTGCTTGGCGCAAGAAGAATCTACCACTGACTCATGGGTGTTGGATAGTGGGGCCTCCCATCACATGACCAACAAGAAAGTTCTATACAATTCTATGCAGCCTCTACAAGAATCCATTACTGTGACGGTTGGAAATGATGCTAAATGCCCTATTGCGGGCACAGGTACTATTTCTTTTGTTGCTGCAAATGGTGAAGTCAAAAAGCTTTCAAATGTGTTGTATGTTCCCAAAATCAGGAGAAATCTATTATCAGTTTGCTACCATAACTGATCTTGGTCATGAAGTGAGGTTCAAGAAGACAGGTGCAGAAATTCTTGATAGTGCTGGCACAATTGTTGGCAAAGGAGAAAGAAGGAACAACCTGTATGAGCTAAGTGCTCTTACAACCACCGCTGGAGTGGGCAAAAGTAAGCTTTAGCATGAAAGGTTTGGACACATCGGATTTGTAGTGTTGAAGGAGATGCAAAAGCAAGGTATGGTTGCTCACCTACCTACAATAACTGAATTGAAGGAGCCATGTGAAGCTTGTATGATGGGCAAGCAACAAAGAAAGGCATTTCCACAAGAAAGCAAGAATAGAGCACAAGCTCCTCTAGAGTTGGTGCATGATGACTTGTGTGGTAAGGTGCCTACACAAGCCTTGGGGGGATCTTCTTATTTTATGTTGATTGTCGATGACTACAGTAGGAAGATGTGGGTGTACTTCCTTTGTGATAAGGCTCAAGCTTTTGATAAGTTTAAAGAATGGCTAAAACTTGTTGAGAATGAAACAGGGAAAAGTGTGAAGAAATTTAGAATAGATGGTGGTGGTGAGTTCAACTCAAAGGAGTTTGAAGGCTTTTGCAAGAGCAAAGGGATCAAGCGTCAATTGACGACGCCTCACACACCTCAGCGGAATGGTGTTGTGGAACGCAGGAATCGCACCATTGTGGAGAAGGCAAGATGCATGCTAAAGGGCAAGGGATTGTCTAACCATTTTTGGGCTGAAGCTGTTAATACTGCAGTCTACATTCTAAATCAGAGCTACACAAAGGCTCTCAAGGGAAAAACACCCCATGAGGCTTACACTGGTAAGAAATCATCTGTCTCACATTTCAGAATTTTTGGATGTGAATGTTATGCACATGTTCCAGATGAGAAGAGAAACAAGTTACAACCAAAAAGCAAAAAATGTATCTTCTTGGGTTATAGTGATGAGTAGAAGGCTTACAAATTATATGACCAAGAGGCAAAGAAGATCATCGTGAGCCGTGATGTGGTGTTGAAGGAGGAGCCGCATACAGTGGAGGAGGAGAAGGCAAGTTCTTTCACTTTATCATCAAGCAAAGAAGTAGTCCACTATGAACCTGTCCCGAGAGCTGTCCTTATCCTTAAGGAGGAGGAAGCATCATCTTCAGATGATGAGGAAAAATTTCACCAACCTGACATCACCCCACCGGAAAAGCCATTGCCGCACTAGGTGAAGCAGCTCTATGACCACAATAATCCTATGCCTACATCTGTTGAGGAGAAGGCAGACGGACCAAGGAGGTCTCAGAGAATAGAGGAGCAAAGGAGGGCTTCTGCTCACATAGTCGATGGTTGAGATTATGAGAGAAGTAAAGGAGCCAACTGACTTAGAAGAAGCACTTGCAGATCCATCATGGAAGGCTGCTATGCAGGCAGAGTATGACAGCATAATGAAGAATGACACTTGGGAGCTAGTGGATCGACCAGCAAAGCGGAAGGTTATTGGCACCAAGTGGATCTGGAAGGTTAAGTACAAGGTTGATGGTACCTTAGAAAAGTACAAAGCTAGACTGGTTGCCAAGCATTTTCACAAGTTGAAGGGTTTGATTTTCAAGAGTCATTTTTCCCAACTGCCAGAATGACCACTATTCGCACGGTACTTGCAGTGGGGCTGCCCACAAGAAGTGGCCAGTGTACCAAATGGATGTTTATTCAGCATTCTTAAATGGTGACCTCAAGGAGGAGGTGTACGTAGCTCAGCCACCAGGGTTTGAGGCCCCCCATTCTGAGAACAAAGTGTGTAAGCTGAAGAAGGCATTATATGGGCTGAAACAAGCCCCCAGAGCATGGTACTAGCGGAGAGATAAGTTCTTTTTAAACCTAAACTTCAAAAGATGTGCCTGAGATGCTAACTTGTATGTTTACAGGGATGGCAAAAAGTCTGTAGTGATTGTCCTATATGTGGACGACCTTCTTATTACAGGTGACTATGAAGATATGATCAACCAAACTCGAAAGGCTTTGAGTTCTGAGTTTGAAATGACAGACTTGGGCTTGCTGCACTATTGTTTGGGGATTGAAGTCTGGCAGGAGCCAGAAAAGATCTTCATCTCTCAGAAGAAGTATGCATGGGAGATCTTGAAGGCATTTGGCATGACCGAGTGCAAGGAGATAGCTACACCTATGGAGGTGAATGCAAAGTTATCTGTTGAGGATACATCAGCACTAGTAGACATTGGTAGGTATAGAAGGTTGGTCGGCAATCTGATCTACTTGTGTAACACCAGACCAAATATCAGTTTTACTGTTGGTGTTTTGAGCAGGTTCTCAAATAAACCTCATGAGAGTCATTGGAAGGCTGGGATGCTGGTGCTCAGATACTTGAAGAAAACTCTTGACTGTGGTATCACATACAGTTTCGGAACTTCTCTTGTGGGGAACTGTGACTCAGATTGGGCAGGAGACATTGATTCCAAGAAGTCAGTTTCTGGTTATTGTTTCTCTTTGGGTTCAAGAATTTTCTCTTGGATTAGTAAGAAGCAACCAACAATGGCATTGTCTTCTACCGAAGTAGAGTACAAGGCAGCTTGTTTTGCTGCATGTGAAGCCGTATGGTTGAGAAGGATTCTATGGCATATGGGAGTGCAGGATGAAGAACCAACTGTGCTGAGATGTGACAATCAGAGTTGCATCGCCATTGCCAAAAATCCACTATTTCATGCACGCACCAAACATATAGAGATCCAATATCACTATGTGTGTGATTTGATGGAGGATGGGATAGTAGAACTGGTCTACTGTCCAACAGAGGAGAATGGAGCAGATATCTTCACCAAAGCACTTACGAAGGATCTACTTCTGGATCACAGCCCGACAGATAGAAGCAGGTAGCTTATCCACAAAATACCGTACAGGAAAGGTTGTTATGCGGGTAGGGAAGAAAAGCCAAACAAACACGCAGACATGAGGATTTTTATTTATTTCGATCAAATGGAATTTTCAGAGACTCGGCATTGGGCCGAGGCGATAGTTCACCTATGGGTGGACATTGAGGGGGGGTGCTAGATATGATCAATGCCCCACCCTCATTAGGTGCTACCAATGATCCATGGTGCTCAAAGTTGTAAGGCCCCCATTATAAGGAGGAGCCAAATGTGAGCCCGAACATTGGTTGAGTCCTGACTTGTATATCAGATGAGGTCTATGTGACCGGATGGCAAAAAGGTGACTGTTGTGGGTCTAATCTTTGGGTTAGATGGAGTGGTTAAGCTGGTAGCAACTTGAGGCACATTGCATCGAGTTGCGGTGTAAGGGAGTTAAAAGGGGCCCCTATTGTGGGATCCGGGGGCCGCGGAAGCGGCCCCTAGCTGGGGGGGTCCCAGGGGGGCCAACGGCCCCTTTAGCGGGGGTCCTCCGGCAGTGCCCCTGGCCCGATGATAAAGGGAATATTCCCTGGAATATTCCCTGGCCGACTAGTGGAGGCTTATATGGTAGGTCGGTTAGGCCAACCTCACGGCCTTCGCAGGCTATAAAAGCTAAACCACTTCACAGCCATCGATCACTCATCTTTCACCCAGTGAGAGTTGTTGTTCCAGCTAGCCTTAAGCTCTTCACCTATCTTGTGTCTAGATCGCCATCTAAGCTTCACACAGTGGAAGCGCATGGGTGGACAGAGCCATCTTTGTATCACTTGTTTGGAGTTAAAGAATTTACTGATTCTCCTCTTATCTATTGTGTACTCTATATCTCTTTCTCAGATTCTGTTCGTTGCGCCGTGTAATATTTTGCACCATTCTCCTTGAACCAAGTGCAACATGAATCCGCTTCGACCCTGACGTTTTTGCATAAAGTAGTTCACCTGGGGTTCGACGCTAGATGCCGTTCTAGGAATTTGACCACTAGGAAACCCTGATTCAGGTCGGTCCTAAGTGGGAACAGCTGGAATGCTTCCGCTTCATGGCAAAATCGGGAAGACCTAGATTGCAAACCCCATAACATTCCATGGGAGTGCCGGGCAGTGCTTTCTGGACTCCCTTCCTGATGGGTTGCTAAGACGTGTCCTACATGCAAACAGGTGGACATGATACAGTTGGTATGAGAGCGAACCAACAGGATCTGTCTTTATGAGAAAACTTAGTAAGGTGAAGTAAAGCAAATGTTGTTGTAAATAACATTTCCTTACTTATCGATGCTATTTTGCAGAGTCATGAAGCATGGAACAGATTCTTGGTGTTCCAGGTCATGTTTATGACCGCGATGCGTACCTCGGATTATCAACGGAGGATTGATATGATGAATATCCTAGACCACATCTACAATCCATCACCCTTGTACATGGAATGTAGATGGATAGGTATTTCGGGGATCTATTACATGGCTGCCCACTGACTTGTGTACCTTCAAACCAACTTGAAGAGAATCAAGTGGATGGAGGACTTAAAGATCGTGAAGCTGTTCATCTTTGTTGAGGCTCACACAAATGCAACCCTACATGTTGGCGGTCGAAAGGTTAAGAAAAACAAGTATGTGTACGAGGAAGTGACTCGAGTAATCCCTACTAAAAGAATTAAGGTGTCGAGACGTCATGAGAAGAATGGATATCAAAGGCAAAGATACCCTAATCTTCCAATAACTTATCGATTCATGAAGATCCATGACCCAAATCCATATTATTACCCAATTCCAGTCGCTGAATGTAATACAATCTTATTCTCCTCAAATTAATGTATCAACTTGTTCCATTTTCCCAAGAATAATTGTACTCCAAAAGGGCTATGCCCATATGAATGAAATAAGACTCTTTTTATCAATGATTGTCTTGACTATGGGTATTGATAAAAAGTTAAGTGATTAGGACTCTTGGCTGAAAGCTGAAATTAGGCATGAAATGTAATGTGAGGAACTCTTAGCAAGTTTTAACGTAAAGAAACTTATTGCCCAAGCGCATCCTCAAGTGGAATTCTTACTGGGAGGAAAGTCGACTTCGGTCAGATTTAAGGTTATGAACCTAGGTATCCATGAGTGTTTGCTCGGAGTGGATTGGCTTAAACCTAATGATGCCCACATTCATTGTGGAAAGGGCCAAGTTTCCTTTCAAAACTCTGAAAGGGAATTGGTCACAACTCAAGGAGAGGCTGGAAAGCTGAAAATTCAATTAGCCAAAGCATCTCCAATAATAAAGGGAGTTAGAAAGGGACTACCTATCTATTTGATTAAGCTTAAAAAGCTAGTTCAGAATCAGGAGTCTAGTGAAGAACCTTCATGGCTAAAGGAGTACACAGATGTATTTCCCTAAGAGCTGACGAAACTTCCGCCTCAAAGGAAAGTTGATCATAAAATCAAGCTAGTAGTAGAAGCTGCACCAGTTGCAAAGAGGCCATATAGGATGTCCATTCCGGAAGCATTTGAGCTAAAGGAGCAACTCAAGAAACTATTAGATCAAGGCTACATTCGTCCTAGTAGTTCACCATGAAGAGCTCTAGTACTGTTCCAAAAGAAGAAGGATGGAATGCTTCGGTTGTGTATTGATTACAAAGGGTTGAATCAATCAACCATTAAGAATAAGTACCTATTCCAAGAATAGATAAACTTCTTGACCATCTTCAAGGTGCGAAGATCTTCTCCAAGATTGATCTCAGGTCTAGATACTATCAGATAAGGATCACAGAAGAAGATATCCCAAAGAAGGCATTCAGCACAAGATATGGACACTTTGAGTTCCTAGTCATGTCGTTCGGGCTGACAAAATGCACTACCACCCTCAATAGGTTAATGCATGATATCTTTAGGCCATATCTTGATGACTTCGTACTCGTCTTCTTCGATGATACCTTAGTCTACTCCAAACAGGAAGACGATTATGAGCCCCAGCTTTGCATTGTCCTTGAGACAATGAGGACACACAAGCTTTATACCAAGATGAAGAAGTGTGCATTCTTCAAACATCAGATTGAATATGTGGGATTCATCGTATCAGCGGTGTCGTGTTGCTGCGCATCCGAGTCATATACACCTCCATTTCTTTTGTTGTGCATTTGTGTTAATTTCTGCGTGTGATTCAGTGTTTGTGTGGTGCATTTTAATAATCCGCATCCAATATATATATTCCCTTAATGCATTGCACACTGATCATGTTCTGGAGTTACTATCTGAAGTTGAGAAGACTGACCTCAAACCACTCCAACCATGTTTTGACAGTGCCATGAATATGTATTTGCAATTGAAGTGCTATAAAGAAGTGGAGTCTTTGTTCGACAGGGCAAAGGCTGCGAATGTGCGGCCTGCACATGCTACTTTTAATATGCTTATAAAGGCTTACATAAACAGTGGACAGATGGAAAAGGCAGAACGTGTTTATCAAGAAATGAAGCAAACTGGTGGTATTGGTGCAAATTCACTCACATACAATCTGATGTTAGAGGCCTATGGTGTGGCCTGTCTTAAAGATAAGGTACAAGAAGTTCTAAAGGAAATGCTAGCAAGAGGATGCCTTGTGGATTCTAATGTCAAGGTCCACATACAATCCATGATTGGTGTAAATAAACTTGTGTCGGAATGAGGGAAAAAGCTAAGAAAAGAGAGGTATTTTTGAAATGCTATCAATGGCGGGCTGGCAGAAAAGCAGAGAAAAGAAAAGACTAATTTGGGGGAATGCCCATGTCCGGGATCCTTTCGGTGATACAGGCTGAAATCCCTCGAACACAATATTAGTGAGTTTGGGAATCTCCCAATTCCCATTTTTTGAATACTAAAAAGGTGGCACCCGGATAACATGCCCATAAGTTTCTCAAAACCATATGATGTGACCTATCATTGGAAAGCACTTGAAAAATGGAATCTATTGAGCTATAGAGCGCTTGCTTTGGAGTTATAGTGTTCAAGTTATGACAAATCCAAAGATTTGACCACATGTCCCCAAATTATAGGAAATTTCCATATTCCCCAATATGGTGTTCTCGAGCACCCCATTCGGCATCAACATAGGATGTATTGGACTGTGGATAGTCTGTGGATTGCATCTTGTGCTTGCTTATGCCGTTGAGGCATTGTTGTGGCTTATGCGTAGTGGTTTGACCACTTTCAGAGACAGATCAGTTCTCTTGTGATCTCGCAGACAGTTTAGCAGTGCAGTGGGAGATTAGCTTTTGAGCTATTTTGGATTTGGTTTTTCTGGTTTTCGAGCCGTTTTACAGGGGAAAATCTGCCAGATTTTTCCGAGAGTTCAGTAGTGCTATATGCACGCGGCTTGATTGCTTTACAGCACGTTTATTTTGGGTTTTCAGAGCCAGTTTATAGGCCAAATTCTGCCAAAATTCTGCCGGATTTTGGTCTACTTTGATGCCACGGCTGATCCTGAAGCCTATGCTAACCTTACCCCTATGCAGAAGAAGATTTTTGATCTCCGTCTCAAGATGAATGCAGCAACACAAAGTCAGCAACCTGTGGAAGACGCTGGTGAATTCCAAAAGGGCAACCCTCCGACTTCTCCATCGACCATTGATCAGCGGCCCGAGTGTCATGACTAAGACAAGGTTGATGGAGACCAGGATGGGGATCGGTGACGCAGACAGGGCAATGCCCCAACGCATTCTGTGTATCTTCATCATTCGATAGAGCAAATTCACTGACAAATGAATCCTTTGATTCCCATCTTTCCATGACCTACTACATAAATAGAAGGTGATCAAGACGATCACGCGAAAAGGAGGCCTCGCTTTGTAAATCCACGGGGTAGACCTATCGACTACACCGGGAGCCAGGGATGGGCTTCTCACATAGTCAATCGCACCCTTTGCGCAGCTGCAGTTGGAGCATTTAGTGGAGTGGCGATTGGGATTGTTCAAAGGCAAAGTCCTTTTCGACTACTTGCATCGACTGGAACAAGCTGTGCTATAGCAACATGTTGTTTTTGTGGTGTACAGGAATTGGTGCATGAACTCAGAGCTAGCAGTAATCATTGGAAAAGAAGGGTACAAAATTACAAAGGAATCTGCCATGTCTCATGTATTTGGAAAAAACATCAGCAGTTTCAGATTCTCAAATTAATGGGCAAGATCTGCAGATTTGTTGCTGGGTAAATGGAGAATTGAGGCAGGATGGAAGAACATCACAAATGAAATTCCCTATTCCTGATCTGATTGAGGGCTTTTCAAGTTAAAGCATCTCTTCTATTATATGATGGACTGGTTTATTATGAAGTGGCAATACAAAAGAGTGTTCTCGCAGAAGCAGAAATAACTTTTAGCTTGTCTAGATCTTAGTGGAAAGCCCAATGTTTGTTCTACACAGTTTTTGAGCAGCCTTGACTTGGAACTTTGTAATCTCAACTACTTAGAGATTCAAACAGTCTTCATGTTTGAATGGTATGAATGGTCTAAAGTACCCTTTAGACAGAAAACATTACAGCTGTTTATGTTTAAATCTTGAAACTGAGATATTTATTTGGAGCTCCTGAATCCAAGTTCATACACTTATTGTAAACCAGAGGACAGTTTGACATGCTTTGTCATTTATTTTTGACTCTTCTTTTGTAAAATATTTGACAAACAATATAATGAACTTGGCATCAAATATTGTATTATCGAGATCTTCTTGATAGTCTTTATTTCTTGCTGTACCTTGAACTCCGTGTTCCGCAGCTCTTGCACGATCTCTTTGACATTTCTGGTGAACCCGACGTCAAAGTGCTGCGTCATCAGCAAGATGGGAGACTCGCAAGAAGAGATGACAGATGATAATGTCATGAAGAACCTGTTTCAGTCATTTACCATGTATATGCAGCAGCAAGTTCATGCAAAACGAGACAATGATGCTATGGATGCCTTGAAAGCTGTCCAACAGGAGATGAAGCAGTTTAATGGCCAGCAAGTGTCAACTTACCTGCATTTGTATGAAGAAAAGATGAAGTTTTTTGGGGTTTCTCAAGATGTTTGGAGCCGCTACTTCTTGCGGATCGTGGTGCGCGCTCTTGAAGGTCGAATTGCAGAAATTCAAGAGGCACATGCAGGTTGGGCTGAATTTAAAAAGGCATTAAAAGATGAATATTTCCTGGAGGATACAGGTCTTATGAATCGCAGGAATTTTTTAGCATGGGTTTCTATGCCTAATAAGGGACTTTCTGTTACCGCTCTTCTGCGAGAGTTTGAAAGCCGTTATGATCAGTTGGATGGGACTGAACAGCAAACTTTGGAGATGCAGAAAGTGGAGATATTTTTGCAAGCTGCAGAAGCTGATTTGCAGGAAAAGTTGGATGATCTTTTAGAAGATCAAGCTACTGATTCAGGTTTAAAGACTGAGTGGAGACATGTCATTGATGCTGTGAATGCTCTTGTCAAGAAGCTGCGCAGGAGAGTCAGATTGCATCGAAACACAGGATCAGTTCCTGAAAAATCCTTGGAGACTTCTTCTTCTACCCCTGCTGCTTCTTTGCCTAAGCCTACTCCTCCTGTTGTAAATCCACCAATTCCTGCTGCTCCAGTGCCCTTATCTGTAGATGATGTTATTAAAGGCTTGGCGGATTTGACAATTGAAGCAGTCAAAGCTGAAGTTGGTAAATTAAAGGAGCAACTTATGTCAGTACCTGCTGTAGCACTTGCTCCAGTGACTGCATTTCCAGCTGGTCAAAGGAAAGGGCGACGATGTATTTGGTGTGATAGTACAGAGCACCAACACTGCAGAGATTGTGATGCTTTTCAGGAAGCACGTAAGAAGAATGTAGTGTTCTGGGGACAAGATGGGAAGATATGGCTGACAGAGACTGGCGCTCCTCTTGACACGAACTTTGGTAAGGGAGGTATGAAGAAGCTTGTTGATGATATGGCTGCGCGATCAGCTTATGTGAGTGTTAGAGGAGATGCTTCAGCTTTTGGAGTCCAGCTTGAGCAGAAATCTAATGGAGACTCTGCTTTATGGTCTTCTGCCTTGGAGATAGCGAGAAGAGGGAAAGTTCAAACTTCTACTATGACTTGTATGGGCTCTAGCATCCGAGGAGAAACAGGATGGGATTCTCCTGTTGACATGTATTCTATTTTTGCTTATATGGCTAAAACGCAGGGTTTAGATGCCATGGTTGAGGAAAAGAGAAGAAGAGATGAGGAGGGTCCTAGCTCCTCCAAAAAGACTAGAGGGGGTGACTTTGTTTCACCACCTGTTACAGCTCCACCTATGTCAAATTCTCCAACTCAAACAGGTTCCGATCAACCAATGGGAGACAAGCAGAAAGAAAAGAAGCAACCAAGAAAAGAGCTAGGATTCAAGCTCTTGTCAGACCTTGATATGCAAACGGATATGAGTAAGATTTTTCATGAAAGAATTTTGAATAGTGAAGTTACTTTTACTGTTGGAGAGGCTCTTGGGATTGCTAGAAGAGAAATACAGGATCAGATGTAGGATCTTTTGCAGAGGAAACGACATGCGATGGAAGGACCTGCTTTATAGGGATTGTGGCATGGAGCTCTTGGGGAAGAGCATGATGATGCAGTGATGGTTGAGAATGCTTTTGTTAATCCGCAATTGGGGAAAATAGTGCAGCCTACGTAGTATGAAGATGATGAGACCCCTATTCTTATTCCTCGCAGCCATTTTTCACGAAGTCATTGGGCTAGAGCAACCACTGAGACAGTGGTAAGGATTGGAGAGAAACAAATTCCCTTGATTGCTTTAGTTGATCATGGTTCTGAGATTAATCTTATTGCTCGAGGTGTTTATGAGAGTGGCAAGTGGCCTATGGATGCAGAGCATGGCTGGCGCATGAGAGCCACCAATAATACTTCTGGTGATATGTATCCTGCTTGTCCGAGTATCAGAATTTCATTGGTAATGTTGAAGAGGATTATCATTGCTTTGTTCAGGATTCATGTTCTTATCCGATTATTCTTGGACAGCCTTTCATTACAGAAGCAAGAATGGAAACAAAAGTGATGGATGACGGATCAGCTTATGCGCGGATACGTAGTAAAGATGGTATGCGAGCTGTTCAGTTTATGACTGTTGGGGTAAATCATCCGAGAAACAGGGACTCCTTGCGTGAGGCACCACTACCTGCGAAGGAGTTGGATTTTCATTAGGTACCGCTGTCTTGCGAGACGCCAGTGGTACGGAGCGGAGAAAAGAGGAGATCTCGCCTTCTGGCAGCCAGTCTTTCTCCAATAACTTTGTTGGGTTTACTTCAGATAGTTCAGTAAGTTATCTGAAAATTTCAGATTTGCCTAGAGCTGCCAGGCAGTACATTGGTCGTAAGGAGAAAGAGTTGAAGAAAGTAGGTATTTTGCAAGCAGAAGAGCATGTGGATGGATTGTATGAAGGGATGTCTTATGCAGATACATTGTTTGAGATAAGAGCAATGCTGAAAATTGATGTATGCAAGGGTTCAAAGATTATACCTGTGCAAACCTTGGATATGTTTCAGGAAATTTCTGGTTTTATGCTGCAAACAGAGTTAGAGGCTGAGAAAACTCAGCAAACTGAATTTATGGCTGAACTTGATCAGCTAACAGAATTGCAGAGGGCTGAATCCATTCAGCCAACAGAGTTGAATGCAGAAAAATTTCAGCATACAGAGTTTCAGGATGCGTCTATGCAGTCCATTGAGCAGAGGGCTGAATTCATTCAGCCAACAGAGTTGAATGCAGAAAAATTTCTGCATACAGAGTTTCAGGCTGCACCCATGCAGTCCATAGAGCTAAAGGCTGAAATTTTTCAGCCAACAGAGTTGAAAGATGCTGAAAATTTGCAGAAATTGCAGCAAAGGAAAGAGTGCTTGCATGATGCCAAGGTTGACACAAAATATAAAATAGTTGATAAGAAGGTTAAGCCGGTTGCAGGCCCGCTTCCTTCTGATAGTGATGAGCAGATTGAAAAAGCTATGAAGCAGCCTATGTTGAGGGATCCTGCGAATATTGGACATAAGTTTACAGCTGAAACTCTTGCAGAATTTAAGATTGGAAATGATGATTTTTTGCTTCCAGTGGAAAAAGAATGTTTTAGAGAGATGCTTAGACGTCATGGTAAGGCATTTGCTTTCTTTCCACATGAAATTGGCTGCATTAGCCCTGAATTGGTTGCACCCATGGTCATCTTCACTGTTCCTCATGTACCATGGAATATACGTCCTATACCTGTGCCTAAAGCACACTTGCCAAAGCTAATAGAGTTGCTGAATGAAAAGATTAAAATGGGGATTTTGGAACCCTCTTCTGCACCTTATTCTAACAGGTGGTTTACTGTACCAAAGAAGAATGGTACTTTGAGATTTATTCAGGATATGCAGCCCGTGAACAAAGTGACAATCAGGAATGTGGGAACAGGTCCAGTTGTGGATGAATTTGCTGAGGCTTTTGCAGGACGAGCCATCTATTCACTAGGTGACTTGTATTCAGGTTATGATCAGTTTCAGCTTGCCTTGGAAAGCAGGGATATTACTACTATGCGGACACCTATTGGTCTTGTGAGGATGTGTACCTTGCCTCAAGGTGCTACAAACTCAGTTGCTCATATGATGAATGCTATGCATAGAGTTCTTCAAGACTATATTCCGCAGTATACCATGCCTTTTCTAGATGATGTGCCTATTAAGGGTTGTGCAGAAGAAGAAAAGAATGAAAGTCTTGATTTGCGTGGATGTAGACAGTTTGTGGCTGACCACTTGATTGCTTGTGAGCAAATATTGACACGATTAGAGGAGGTAAATTTGACACTTTCAGGGCTAAAATCTGTCTTTGCTGTTAATGAAGTCATCATAGTTGGGCATATGGTTGGATATTATGGCAGAAAGCCTTCTCCTACAAAGGTGGATGCCATAAATAGGATTGCAGAGTATTGCTCGACTACTTCAGAGGTGCGGAGATTTGTGGGAGCTTGTGTATTTTACATGATTTGGATTCCTCATTTTGCTCATATTGCAGATGTTCTCTATCAGCTGCTTCGAAAGGGGCAGAAATTTCATTGGGATGAGAAGCATTCAAAAGCCATGCGTAAGCTCAAGAAGCTGTTGCAATCAGCTCCTACTCTACGCAAGGCGGATTATCAGTGTGGACGGCCGATCATGTTGACAGTTGATACTAGCCCTATTGGCATAGGTTGGGCTGTGGGACAGGATGATGCTGATGGAAATAGGTATGCAATCCACTTTGGAGCTAAAGTTCTTAATGAGCGACAAAGGAGATATCCACAAATTAAAAGAGAGTTGTGGGGAGTAGTCACTGCACTGAAGTGTGACAAAGGGTATTTTATTGGAGCTTCAATTGTTGTGGAAACAGATTGTTTGCCTTTGCTTGGCATGATTACTAGTTGCTCGACTCCAGATATAGCGATGCTTCGATGGATTGCCTATATCAAATCATTGAATCCAGAATTTCGACACATAGTAGGGAAAGATAATCGAGTTGCTGACATGCTTTCTAGAGCGAGATATGAGGATGAGGAGTCAATGCTTGCAGAAGATGATGAGACAGAGTTTGCTGCTTCTGTCCTTATTCATGATTGTCATGTTTCTACTGTTGAAGCCTTTATTGAAGAACTTTATGTTGATGAATGGCTGCAAATTGGACAATATCTAAGTTCATTGACTCGAAGAGCTGATTGGACAGATGATGAATTCAAGAAAATCAGAAGGAAGGCTTATGGGTATTTCTTGAAAGATGGTTTTCTTTGGAAGCATCCAAAGAAGAGAGGAGGCTTGCCCTTGAGAGTAGTTTGTGATGTAGCGATGCAAATACAGATTATGCGAGAGTTTCATGAGAGCTCATGGGCTGGACATAGAGGTGTGTGGGCTACCTATGAGAAAATCAAAGAAAGATACTGGTGGAAAGGGATGTATAAAGATGTTTCTCACTTTGTGGAGACTTGCAGGGACTGCCAGCTTTACTCTTTAGTGCGACATCGTGATGAGCTGCATCCGACTTATCCACTATGTATGCATTACAAGTGGGTGGTAGAATTGGTTACTTTGCCAGTGGGACTTTGGCAGATGAGATATCTTGTCTTGGCTAGGGAGGATCTTACAAACTATGTTGAAGGTAGACCGTTGCGGACGAAGACCACCACTACAGTATGTAAATTCTTGTTGGAAGAAATATTTTGCAGGTATGGATGTATAGGCAAGATTACAGCTGATCGTGGAGAGCTAGATGCTGATGAAGCTAGAGAATTCTTCTCACGGCTTGGAATTAAATTGGCTCTTACTACTGCCTATAATCCAGAGGGAAATGGCAAAAGTGAAAGAGGACATCCGCCAATAGTTAAAGCATTGGCAAAAGCTTGTAGAGGTCGGATTGGAGATTGGCCGAGGTTACTACCTTTTGCATTGTGGGCTGATCGCTCTACGCATAGTGTGACTACTGGATACATGCCTGCGGAGTTGATGTATGGGCAAAAACCTATCATGCCTACTGAAATTTGTGCTCTCACTTGGAGTGTTCTTCCGTGGCATGAGAATTTATCAAGGGAAGAGTTGTTAGCCCTTCGGATTCGTCAACTAGAGAGAAGGACAGAAGATGTGCAGCTAGCCGTTGACCGTTTGAAGGCAGCCCGTCTCAGAAATAAGGACAGGTTTGATTTAAGGCATCGCTTGAGGCCAAGAGCCATAAAAGAAGGGGATTGGGTTCTAGTCTACGATAGTAGTCTAGAAAATCAGCATAGTAGCATGAGAAAAATGGTTCAAAGATGGTTTGGACCGTATGAAGTGAAAAAGGTTTTTGACAATGGTACCTATGAGCTGGCTGAATTAGATGGAACATTATTGAGGGTGCCTATTGCTGGAAAACGAGTCAAGATTTTCAAGAGAAGAGAAGATGAAGAATATGCACTTGAGGCATTGACAGAAGAAGAGCAGATAGGAGAAAGACAAGCAGAAGAGACAGAAGACATAGATGATGAAGCCAATGGAGAAACAGGTCTACTAGAATCAGAAGATGGACTTGACCTGTTTGTGGACTTGAATGATCCTGGATAGTTGGCACATCCGGAGGATGCGCAGGTTTAGAGGGGGTGAATGTCGTGTTGCTGCGCATCCGAGTCGTATACACCTCCATTTCTTTTGTTGTGCATTTGTGTTAATTTCTGCGTGTGATTCATTGTTTGTGTGGTGCATTTTAATAATCCGCATCCAATATATATATTCCCTTAATGCATTGCACACTGATCATGTTCTGGAGTTACTATCTGAAGTTGAGAAGACTGACCTCAAACCACTCCAACCATGTTTTGACAGTGCCATGAATATGTATTTGCAATTGAAGTGCTATAAAGAAGTGGAGTCTTTGTTCGACAGGGCAAAGGCTGCGAATGTGCGGCCTGCACATGCTACTTTTAATATGCTTATAAAGGCTTACATAAACAGTCGACAGATGGAAAAGGCAGAACGTGCTTATCAAGAAATGAAGCAAATTGGTGGTATTGGTGCAAATTCACTCACATACAATCTGCTGTTAGAGGCCTATGGTGTGGCTTGTCTTAAAGATAAGGTACAATAAGTTCTAAAGGAAATGCTAGCAAGAGGATGCCTTGTGGATTCTAATGTCAAGGTCCACATACAATCCATGATTGGTGTAAATAAACTTGTGTCGGAATGAGGGAAAAAGCTAAGAAAAGAGAGGTATTTTTGAAATGCTATCAATGGCGGGCTGGCAGAAAAGCAGGGAAAAGAAAAGACTAATTTGGGGGAATGCCCATGTCCGGGATCCTTTCGGTGATACAGGCTGAAGTCCCTCGAGCACCCCATTCGGCATCAACATAGGATGTATTGGACTCTGGATAGTTTGTGGATTGCATCTTGTGCTTGCTTATGCCGTTGAGGCATTGTTGTGGCTTATGCGTAGTGGTTTGACCACTTTCAGAGACAGATCAGTTCTCTTGTGATCTCGCAGAAAGTTTAGCAGTGCAGTGGGAGATTAGCTTTTGAGCTATTTTGGATTTGGTTTTTCTGGTTTTCGAGCCATTTTACAGGGGAAACTCTGCCAGATTTTTCCGAGAGTTCAGTAGTGCTATATGCACGCGGCTTGATTGCTTTACAGCACGTTTATTTTGGGTTTTTAGAGCCAGTTTATAGGCCAAATTCTGCCAAAATTCTGCCAGATTTTGGTCTACTTTGATGCCACGGCTGATCCTGAAGCCTATGCTAACCTTACCCCTATGCAGAAGAAGCTTTTTGATCTCCGTCTCAAGATGAATGCAGCAACACAAAGTCAGCAACCTGTGGAAGACGCTGGTGAATTCCAAAAGGGCAACCCTCCGACTTCTCCATCGACCATTGATCAGCGGCCCGAGTGTCATGACTAAGACAAGGTTGATGGAGACCAGGATGGGGATCGGTGACGCAGACAGGGCAATGCCCCAACGCATTCTGTGTATCTTCATCGTTCGACAGAGCAAATTCACTGACAAATGAATCCTTTGATTCCCATCTTTCCATGACCTACTGCATAAATAGAAGGTGATCAAGACGATCACGCGAAAAGGAGGCCTCGCTTTGTAAATCCACGGGGTAGACCTCTCGACTACACCGGGAGCCAGGGATGGGCTTCTCACATAGTCAATCGCACCCTTTGCGCAGCTGCAGTTGGAGCATTTAGTGGAGTGGCGATTGGGATTGTTCAAAGGCAAAGTCCTTTTCGACTACTTGCATCGACTGGAACAAGCTGTGCTATAGCAACATGTTGTTTTTGTGGTGTACAGGAATTGGTGCGTGAACTCAGAGCTAGCAGTAATCATTGGAAAAGAAGGGTACAAAATTACAAAGGAATCTGCCATGTCTCATGTATTTGGAAAAAACATCAGCAGTTTCAGATTCTCAAATTAATGGGCAAGATCTGCAGATTTGTTGCTAGGTAAATGGAGAATTGAGGCAGGATGGAAGAACATCACAAATGAAATTCCCTATTCCTGATCTGATTGAGGGCTTTTCAAGTTAAAGCATCTCTTCTATTATATGATGGACTGGTTTATTATGAAGTGGCAATACAAAAGAGTGTTCTCGCAGAAGCAGAAATAACTTTTAGCTTGTCTAGATCTTAGTGGAAAGCCCAATGTTTGTTCTACACAGTTTTTGAGCAGCCTTGACTTGGAACTTTGTAATCTCAACTACTTAGAGATTCAAACAGTCTTCATGTTTGAATGGTATGAATGGTCTAAAGTACCCTTTAGACAGAAAACAGTACAGCTGTTTATGTTTAAATCTTGAAACTGAGATATTTATTTGGAGCTCCTGAATCCAAGTTCATACACTTATTGTAAACCAGAGGACAGTTTGACATGCTTTGTCATTTATTTTTGACTCTTCTTTTGTAAAATATTTGACAAACAATATAATGAACTTGGCATCAAATATTGTATTATCGAGATCTTCTTGATAGTCTTTATTTCTTGCTGTACCTTGAACTCCGTGTTCCGCAGCTCTTGCACGATCTCTTTGACAGCGGAAGGAATCTCAGTGGATCCAGCCAAGGTCAAAGACGTTCTGGAATGGCCAATACCAACAACTATCAAGAAAATATGCAATTTTCTTGGATTAACATGATGGTACAGAGTCTTTATAAAAAACTATGCTTTGATTGCAGCTCCGCTGACCAGTCTACTGAAGAAGCAAACATTGATTGTATGGTCAATTGCTGAACAATCCAGCTTTGATAATCTAAAGCAAAGTTTGGTATCAACACCTATCCTGAAACTTTCGAAACTTGGTAAGAAGTTTGAAGTAGTAACTGATGCTAGCACGCTTGCCTTAGGATGTGTGCTTATGCAAGAAGGTCATCTTGTAGCATACTCTTCAAGGAAACTGAAGAGCCATGAGAAGAATTATGCTACCCATGATTTGGAGTTGTTAGCTATCATCCATGCTCTCAAGCTTTGGAGACACTACCTGTTGGGTAACAAGTTTACCCTAGTGACGGATCATAAAATTCTTAAGTGGATCTTTACCCAGAACGAGCTCAACATGAGGTAACGTCGATGGAGGAATATGATTTTGAAATCAAATACCGGCCTGGAAAGAAGAATGTAGTTGCCGATGCACTCAGTCGCAAGGCATTTCTAAATTCTGTGATCTTGCAAGATCCATCAATGGCCAGATCTCTAGCCACAAAGGTATCCATGCCAAATAGCCCAATACTTGAGCTAGCTAGAGAAGAAGTATGCCATGATCCAACCTATCAGAAGATGCTAAGGGAGATCCCTATCAAGGATCAAGACCCGAAGCTACAGGCTAAGTATCTAGAATTCTGTATCAGCAGTGGACTTGTCTACTATAGAACGAGATTATGTATACCGGCAAGCCAGTCACTCAAGAAAAAGATACTTTGGGAAGCTCATGATTACCCTTTTTCAGGACATCCTGGCTTTGCCAAGTCCCTCAATGCAGTGAGAAAGAGCTACTATTGAGAGAGGCTTAAAGGTGACGTTCTCAAATATGTCACTGAGTGTTTGTCTTGTCAACGCATTAAGGCCGAATATGTCAAAACTCCAGGGAAGTTGCAACCACTTGACATTCCCCAAATGAAATGGGAATTCATCAGTATGGACTTTGTTGTTGGCCTACCCCAAGTTCAGGGAGGATACAACTCCATTATGATTGTGGTAGATATGCTAACCAAGGTTGCACATCTTATTCCTGTTAAGACAAACTATAAAGCCTCAGACATTGCAAGGTTGTTTATGAAGGAGATATTCAAATTGCATGGGTTACCCAGAAGAATCATTAGTGATCGTGACTCACTCTTCACATCACACTTCTGGAGAACTATCTTCGAAGCCATTGGGATTCAACTCTATTTTAGTACAGCTTACCATCCCCTAACCGATGGTCAAACAGAGCGAGTCAACCAAGTCATTGAGGATATGCTAAGGACACACTGCTACCATGAACCAAAAAGGTGGATTCAATACTTGCCACCACTGGTTGAGTTTGCCTACAATGCTTCCTATCAACAAAGCATTCAGATGACCCCTTTTCAAGCATTGTATGGGCACGACTGTCAAAGTCCTTTAAACTTCTTGGATCCAACCTTGAGGGTTGAAGCTTCAAGGCAAATGCTGGAAGATATAAATGATCAAATGAAGTCAATACGACAGGACATCCAAGCCGCCAAGGATAGATAGAAGTCATACGCGGATTTGAACCGTCAAGATAGAACCTTCGCTGAAGGAGACATGATCTTCATTCATGTACGCCCAAAGAAGAGTTCCCTATCCTTAGGTGAATGCAAGAAGCTAAGTCCAAGGTATTGTGGACCCTACAAGATTCTCAAGTGCCTAGGACCTAATGCCTATAGACTTCAACTCCCTGAGAACCTAAAGGTTCATAATGTATTTCATATCAGCCTACTGAAGAAGTATGTACCTAATCCTAGTCATGTACTTGATGATCAACAAGTTGTAATGCCTAGCCAAGGAGTCCTTGAGTTACAGCCTAACAGGATCTTAGATATTAGGGGGAGAAAATTGAGATCCAAAAAGTTGAGAGAATGTCTCATCCAGTGCAAAGATTATCCCGAGGAGAATGCCACTTCGATGGAGGAAAGCACTCTCAACGAACAATACCCCCAATTCTTCTCGAGGTGAGGACATCTCAATTCTTCCAAGGGAAAGATAATGTAATATTTCCGCCCAAAAATATTATAGAACTTGACCCCCGAACACCCGCGTAAAAGTTGTGCAAAGTCATCTCCTGCATTGATTAATGAAGGTGGCTATGTGGTTACCTCGCCCGCGCGATAAAAATCCCCATCCGCGATGTCCAATTAAGGCCGGGGCACGAAGACTGCAAGCAGCGCAAGAACACCCTTCTTGGATAAAGGGAAAATGGATAATGGTGAAAAGTTAGGCAATGTTTTTTACTAATTATCCCTTCCCCGAGCCGATGCATGGCTGGAGGAGAGGGAGTGGGAAAAGCATGCATAGAGGTGGAGTGCATGGGGAGCAAAGAGAAGCATGAGGGCTCCACCTGTGTGGAGTCTCTTTCCCCCCTTAGCACTATAAAATCACCCTTTAGCATGGGCAGAGGTAGGAACAAGGCAAGAGAAGGAGAGGCCACCGTGCTGCCTGGGAACGCCGCCGTCGTGAGGATGTTGCCACCATATGCCACCAGGTGCAGCCGATTGTAGCAGCGTTGTCGCCTCTCCTCTACCATCACCATCATCATTATCACCTCTCTCTCTGTCATCGGCATCTTCTCCCACTAAACGACCTCTTCTCTCTCCACGCAGCTTCTACCCAGAAGCATAGAAGCTTCTAGAAAGATGGCTTCTATAAGCCTTGTTCACCCTCACCACTGCAAGTCTAGTCAAAAATCACATTCTGCAAGGGCCGTGTCTCGCGCAGAATTGAAAGTCCAGGGTAGGAAGGAAGTCGATACATGGAAGAGTCAAATAAGAGTTGCTAGACCAAAATTCTATGGCTCCCAAGAAGATGCAAGGCGCACCTGCGGGAGGTTCTTCCTTGAGCATACGCGTGGACATACCCACGAGCCCTCAAGTCTAGGTTCCATGAGTTTAATTCCACATAATGAAATTACTTGTCCGTCTTACGAGCATGGTTAAGTGATAAGCCTAAACGCATATTGCGTAGGGATAAAAGATGAAATTGTTAAGTGCATTTTTGATTGGCCGTGGAAAGAATAAGTGTATATTGCAATAACTTCCTTGTTGTGATTCGCATAAGGAAAAATCGTTAACATATGTTAGGTGTTGTCCGAAAAATTGCATAGCATGGAAATGGAACCATGTACTTGCAAGTTGCATGCGAAAATGCTTGGGAATGGATTAAGTCAACACTAGTCCTATAATATTCCTCTTGCATGAACTATATTAACGATGTTGTATCCAGAAAAGGGATGCACGTTACATATTCGTCATGCGTAAATTTCATCAAAGTTGCATTTAGAAAAGGTTGCATGGCTTATCAAAGCATGGAATTCAATTGCATTGAACGAAAGGTTGTAGGCATAATTCCTTGATGTAAATTTTTGTGGGTTTTATCCAAGTTATCCTCAAAATTGTCATTCATCATGACTTTAGCAAGAAAAGAAAGGGTTATTTGCAAAACATTTAGTTGCATTGAAGGAAAAGTCTACGTTTTGCATTCTTACATAGAACGTTGCATCCTGAATCTAATTATTTACACCCTTAGAACAAGTTTAGCATCTCTAAGATGAGATCGTTTCTTGTCGCAAGACCAGAAGACCAATTTGGCTAGATCACTTGTAAGGGTATAACCCTCAAGGGGGTTCGTAAAAGCATAACTAGTCATTACGATAAACACCTCAAAGTGCTAGCTAGGGTTTAGCACATTAGAAATTCTGCCTAGCATCACACTTGGATGCCAAGTCGAGACCCTCAAACCCAAAGGTCCTACCCACATTCACGGAATGTTTGTGTTAATTGGACGCCCATGCAAACAATGATCTAAGTTTTCTACCCTAAGGAGCGATTGACCTAATGCTAAAACCCGGATTGAGTTTGGAAACCCGGCCTAGTACAATTAGGTTTGGATTGGGTAAGAAGACACCCCAAACCCTACACCTTGACTTAACAAATTCCTTGAACAAGAAACCTCGTTTGAAGGGTGAAATGATCCCATGAGTTAGGTGCGACACTTGGGAAATAAGTTGCAACATCGTATGGCTTTGTGGTTTAATCACAAGATAGATTTGCCATTCCTTGGAATGAGATTGGCAGGTTCTAGGGCAAGCCTAACTTGCAAGAGGATGAGTAGTCATTCTATTATATCACCTTTCTTGGGCTGATTTGCCAAGTTAAGGGAAGTTATGTATTTCTTAGTAAGCAAAGGATCAATCAAGTTAGAGTGACATGGTCACCAGGATTTGCTATCTTAACTTAAGAAACCTAAGGTGTTGGTTAAATTGGGTTGACAGGGTAAGACCCTAACCCAAGGAAAAAAGGATAAACAAACAAACCCTTGGGGATCTTGCCAAGTCGCAATTGATACCGAATCAAATGCTAGATGCATTCAGAGAGAAGGATTCACTCCTTAGTAGTTGGCCAAATAAACGACCTTGGGATTGATTGTGTCTGTAATAGTTTAGGAGTACTGTTTGCATTGTTTGCTCAAGAAACTAAAGATGGAAATATAATTAATGCTTCAGGTTGAAGGGAGAGGCAGCATCAATTACCCCCGACTATCTGCCTGTCCCTAACCAAGGGGGTTGTTAGCTATGCCGCGAATGTGGACCGAACCCGCTGCGAGAGGTCTCTCCATTGGGCGCTACTTGGAGTAGGAGGACGCTTGGGTGCCAAGGGGGCTCTGGCCGTAAATCCCTTGCCTTCTAGGCTCTACACAAGAGGCCAACACGACTCGGGATTGGATCTCGAGGCCTGCATACTAGTCTACGGGCAGAATCTTGGATTAGTAATCCCTGTGGATTGCTAGATAGCCTTCGGGCAGATTATAGATTGCCTTCGGGCAGATTATAGATTGCCTTCGGGCAGATTATGGGTTAGCCTTCGGGCAGGATGTATTCCAAAGAAAAATAAGATCAATTGATGTAAAGGAACTTGTTTGAAACTGTTTTTCTATGTCAGTGCTAAGATTACATGAAGGAACTGGTGTCTAATTGGCTAATTAAGGAAGCTCTTTTTGCGTGTCCAACTAAATGTGGTAGGTAATTAGACAACTAAAGCAACCCTGAGAAAAGTGCGGTGGATGTGGCCATGGGTCTATCCTACGGATGGGTGGTCCCGGTTGGCCGGGAACTTTTCTCAAACAGCAGGAAACTTTTCTCGAAGGAAATGAATAGCAAGGAATGATGACCTAGAGTCTAGGTTACTAAAACCCTAATTTATGCTATTTTAGGGGAACAGAATGGGACTATGACTTATTGGCAGAGAGGTTGAGCTTTGCATCCCTCTCGTTTCCCATTCTCCTTGAACCAAGTGCAGCATGAAATGATATTCGACCTTGATGTTTTTGCATAAAGTAGTTCGCGTGGGGTTCGACGCTAGCTGCCATTCTAGGAATTTGACCACTAGGAAACCCTGATTCAGATTGGTCCTAAGTGGGAATGGCCGAAATGCTTCTGTTTCATGGCAGACTTGGGAAGACCTAGATCGCAAACCCCGTAACATTCCGTGGGAGTGCCAAGCGGCGCTTTCTAGACTCCCTTCCCGATGGGCTACTAAGACGTGTCCTACGTGTGAATAGGTGGACATGTTACAATTTTCAAATAAAAAAGTAAACTTTGGTGGAAAAAAATTTAAGATTATTAGATGGAGAGCAATTTGTAGTGGCAATAAACGTAAATGGAGAAAATGTACATTCGTCCCTTGATACCATGCATAAATATTGTCTTGATAACCTTTAAAACATCATTGTTAATGCATGAGAAAATTGAAGTACAATAAACAAACAAGGAGCAAGTGATGAAAAATAGAGGCCATATTGATGATTATGTGCTTGTGCAAGAAGCCTAATGTGAAGAGCAACAATGTTTGTCCAGCCACCATGCCAGCCCCCCCATGACTTTTTATTAGCAACATGCTTTCAACATACTCAAGTATGAAAAATACAATTTTGGTTGGAAGTGTTAAGATCAGTGAGTTGACATTGCATTTCTTTGTTTGTGCTTCTAGAGTTGCCTCAAGTGGCATGCCCACATCCAACATGAAGAAGGAAGATGCTTGGGATGATACCCATATGTGTGCTTAGGAGCGGGAGAAGTTACACAAACATCCTTCATGTGTTAGGGTTCAATGATGGATAGTAGTGGTATTGAGAGGTGAGAAAGCAAATGAGGAAGCACAAGAGAACAAGGATTAGAGGAGTTTCAAGTCAATGTATAGGGAGAAAGAGTGAGAGGAAAGGCAATGTTTCAATTATCCTTGAGTAAAAGTGTGGGTAAAATAGGTAAGGATGGAGCTATATTTAAAGTAGAATAGGGTAGTAGAGAGAACACTTGGCGATCCACCTCTCCACCTGCCTTTCAAATGGTCAGCTTGGTCCATGGAAATTATTGCCGCTATAATTAACTGCAATTGTGTTTGCAGCTACCACATCTCCACCAGTTCCCGACCCACCATTGAAGGCATGCCTTCTATTGCATCACCATGTCTCTCTTTGGCTAGCTTCCTCGCTTTCTTCATCACATTGTTTCTCCCTCATCATCCTTACTCGCCCCTCCTTTAGTGCTCCCTTATCGAAAAAAAAAAAAAGCATTAACATAAAGACCTTTGGCTTTTTGAGTCTGCTCCTATGCGACTAATCATTGAAATTACAAGCTTAACCATGTATTAGAGCTTCTTGATTTCCAACAACAGTTTGCCATGGCCTTAAAGTGGTAGCTTACCTAGCCTCAGTTGTCAACATCACCAATTTTTTTTTTTGCAAAAGCATAACCCCACCCATATCTTGAGCACAAGCATTGGATAAGAAACATACCTTATTGTATGCAGCACCTCAAACACATACCCCCTATGCATGCCTATTTCATTAGCTATATCCCAGACCACCCTCTATGATTGTTAAGCATGGCCAATCACTTTCGTGAGGGAACAATGGTACATGCATGGCATCTTATCGATGCCAGATAGTAGATTGGCACTTTTATACCCATGAAATGTTCCACTAGGATCCAACTTGCATGTGAGACAAGAGACAAGCTATATGCAATGCATGGGACATAAAGGGAATGGACAGAAGACAAATCTCCCAATAATAGAGCCAAAGGGGCTCATCCTCAAGTTTGGGAGCTAGTAGCGTACTGGGTTCCAACATGTCCCAAGAGCTAGCATTCCATACCACCAGTCAACATTGTCCTACTGTATGGATGTGTTGACCAATGAGCTTGAAGTCCAAGAGTGGTGGTCACACAATGATGTGCTCAATGGCCTTGAGTCCTAGAAATTGGACTTAGCTTCCCTAACCCTAAACGTTAGTTCATTTGCACTAGGGAAAATTTAATGCAGTATATAACTTTAATGATCATTGTAACCAATGCCACTAGCACCCATCTGGATTTTGTCGGCCTCATCGGCATTACTAGCTCAGTTCCATCTCTAGCTTTGATACATGGAGTCCCTCATAGCATTACTGTTCGTAGTGCCATTGCTCCAACCATCTTAGCCCATTTTTTGTTGCACGTCTCTCATTGTGCAAGTTTCACATCACCTCTCTCTCTACGTAGCTTGCATGTAGTTTCACATGCAGTGATATGCACAGCCTTACACATAGCTTTTGTCTGCTACTGCCATCTCTCTCAACCTTGCCCACTATCTCCTTAGCCTTGCATGCCATTTTTTCTAGTTCTTTTAAAAAATCCAAAAACCCTAATTTTTAAATATGGGGGTTTTGTGAAACTTGTGCAATTTCTCATCTATCTGGCTTGTCTCTACCCATGTTTGCCATTTTCACTTGTGGAGAAAATCTGAGAAATCGTAAACGTGTAGAAACCCTACTTTTTGAATTTGTGGGTTTTAAGAACTTTCTGCAATTTTTGGGCCATCTTGTGGGTCACATTGTGAATTCCAAATAAATTTTCAATTTCATTTATCCAATGCTCGGAAATTTGGGGATTTTGACCGACTTGTCTAATTTATGCAATTTCTCGAAATTCCACTACAAGATTTGGAGCTTTTGTTAGATTCACCTTCCACTACATGATCTTCATCAATATTTTTCAAATTCATTAATTTATCCAACACTCACGTGTAATATTTGGGAATTTTTGTCCAAATAGCTTGAGTCAACTCTGATTTTGATAAATTTTAGCTTGTTGCTCCAATATTTTTGTGTATAAACATCCAAACAACATCTACATCGATATTTGCATTATTTATAAGTTCTTTGTCATCTAATTTTTCTTTTTAGCCATTTTTTTGTACACAAGTGTTAGGACAATAGCTCCCTTGTCTATTTTAGAAAAAATTGAGTAGTTTCCTTAACTGCATTTGTGTATTTGAGGTATGCAAAGATGACACATTATCAAAATGAACTATTTGGCATGCTTTTTGCTTAACGACAAGGTTGATGATACTCCACTTGGTCATACACAATACAACATGTATTGGTTGTGAAAGGCTTTTGGGGAATTGTCATGGGTTGAGAAGTACAACTAGCAGGACCTAATGCACCTATAGGTCCTAGTGTTTTGACTTCAAGTGGTGCTATTGCCACATATAGCTCTTTAAGAGTTACTATGGCTATTGCTTCCATTGCCAATTAGGTACATTGGGATATGCATGATGCTCATGTATGTTCTTTGATCACTTTTTTGATCAAGAGACCAATTATTCCACACATCCACTCATGTTGGATTGTGAAAAGTGCTTGGAATAAGCTTGCATCTCTTTACGAGATCAAGAATGAGACATATATTATTGCCTATTTGAGGAAGCAATTAGGTTTTGAGAAGATGCATGAAGGGGACAATATGGATACTTATCTCACATGAATCAAATATTGGCATGAGGAGTTGATGAACATTGATGAGGAGATATATGAGAGCTATCTTATGTCTATTTGTCTTGGGGAGTTCCACAGTCCTATTGGACAACTGCTACCACCTTCTGACCAATTTCTGAGGGAAATGGGCATCGATACTCTCTTGATGAGTTAACCATACTTCTATTGCAAGAGGAGTAGAGTTGTCTCAACCACTGTGTTGTTGTCTAAGATGGTCAAGCCTTTGCCTCTTATCATAGAGACAAAGAAAAGTGATCAAGTTCATCATCCAAGAATTAGAAGGGAAATTGTAAGTTACCATCTATTCCTTTTCACACACAAAAAGAGAATCAATAGAAAAAGAAGTGATGCAACTGTTGTTGCAAGGTAGGGCATGAGATCTCCAAGTGTCGCAAGTGCAATGTTGTGGAGAAGAAAAAGAAATAAGCCTTATTGGCTGTCAGAACCACCACGTCTAGTGCTCCTAATGGTGGGAAGAATGTGGTAGCTCATATTGTAGAGCTTTTAGTTCATATGATTTTGCAATGTTTTGTTCTTATGACCACACCATACATGATGTAGGCCTTTTAGTTAAGGACATTGAGAAACATTGGTATTTCCATAGTGGTGCTAGAAAGCACATCATCTCATGTTAGCATCTTTTTATTTCTTTGGTTGATTTCTAACAAGGGGACACTCTCACATATGCTGACAATAATATACAATCAAAGGCATTGAAAAAATTCTTATCATTGTAGTGAATGGGGATGTTGTCACCTTAAAGGATGTTTTGTATATACTTGGCACTTAGAAGAATGTGTTTTCAGTGTCAACCATTGCTACTAATGGATTTGAAGTTCACTTTGTTGGCCTAAATGTGTGAATCCTTAAAGACATGCATGATAATGATTTGATTGTCACCAATGGTACTTCATCCCGTAGCTTGTATAGACTTGATGTTTATGATAGGTAGCCTCATTGTGATGCTATGGTTGTGGATGCTTTTTCCTTATCTGTTGGTGAGTAATGGCATGCTTAGTTTGGGAACTTGAATTTAATAGCTTGTCATGCTTGTACAGAGATGATATGGTGAATGATTTTCTTGAAATGTGTATGTCTTGTAAGCACTTATGTGAGGGGTGTTTATTTGGTAAAATGCATAGATTTTGTTTTCCCAAGGATGAAGTGGGTGCCACATGGAAATTGTAGCTTGTGCATAATGATGTATGTGGTCCTATGCACACTCCCTCTCTTAGTGGATGCATCTACTTTGTTATCTTCATTTGACGACTACGCTTGCCACACTTTGATGGTTGGCTTGAAGGCCAAGTTTGAGGTGTTCTCATGCTTTCAATATTTTTTGCCTTACTCTCCACACTAAGATAGAGGATGGGGTACATGTCAAAGGAAATTTTTTGCATTTATTTCTTCTAAGGGCAATATTCATTAGTGCATTATGCCTTATATACTACCACAAAATAGTCTTGTTGAGTGCAAGAATAGATCTCTTATGGAGATATCTAGATGTATGCTTAAAGGAAAGTCTTTGCCAAAATAGTTTTTGGTTGGATGTGGTTAATACAACTTGCTATGTGTTGTATTGTTCACTCATTGGGCATTAAAGATTGTCATGCCTTATGAGGCATGGAATGGTAGAAAGCCAATAGTTGCGCAACACTTATATTTTTGCGTGTTTTTGTGTGTGTGTGTGTGTGTGTGTGTGTGTGTGTGTGTGTGTGTGTGAATATTTTGGATAGAAAAAATAGAAGATAAGATTTGATGCTAATTAGAGGTAGATTAAAAGCTAAGATTACAGATTGATTAGGGGTTGATTAGGTCTATCATGATGACTGAAATCAAGAGAAAGAGACAAGATCCAATTGGGTAAAAAAGAGCATAGATATAGTGAATCAAAGGGGTGTAATTGTGTGATTTGAATGTTAATCTAAGTAAAATTGGCATACATTTTTCTTTGCAGAATGCAGGGTGTGTAGGACTTAACAAACGAAATAGAGATATTCACTTTCAATAGGAGGATGAATATGCACCAATGTTCAAAAGAAAGGTGGAAAGGGATGATGCAATAAGGTACCGGACGCAACAAGAAAGAAATGCACGGGAAAAATGTGGACCTTTGGGTTGATGGGTGCATTTATCCACCCGATCCACTCACTCAAAGGCCACCACAATTTGAAGGGCTTACATCATTTGTAGAGTTTGTTTGTGAAGGCAATGAAGGATTGTATGGATACATATGCAGACCTGTCACACAAGGATTAGTAGGGGTTCATCAAGCCTTGACAAATATGTAGACAAGATTATAAGGGAATATGTAGTCTTTGATGGAGAAGGATAGATTATTGGTTGAGAACAATAGGGAGAACGAGAGCTTACAACAAACAATGTCTATAATTGAAGATGTTATGCATGCTATACACAAGCAGAATATGGAGTTACAGTCTAAAGTTATGGACTTGGAGAGGGAGAATCCAAAAAAAAGGAGAAATCTCAAAGAAACTTTGGTGATTGGGCCCACTTTAAAAACCAAAGAAGCACGTCGACACATCCGATTAGTTAAACCAGTTCACCAATTAACCAAAGGAAGTGGGACAATATCATAGATAGATATATGCTCAATCTGCTACAATGAGAAATATGTTCCCTCATATAGAGAATGATACTATTGCCAAAGTCTTAAGCAAGGATATGGTAAAAAATTCATTGAAAAATTATAAACCCAAGGACATTGTAGATGGTGTTGCAAGTGGACATCTTAGGGATGTGAGCAACTTGTTTACTGCTACAGTTGCTCAAGGATTATGTGACAAGGTGGAAATGAGTTTTGAGTCATACAATATGCTCTATAAACAATTGGATACAAATTTTAAGAAAGTCTTCAAAACTAAGCAAGTAAGGGCTTTGCCAAAACCATTTCACATGAAGAAGGATCGAAAACAACTAAATGAGAAAGTTTTAGAACTAATTGATGAACCTACACATCTCGAACACACACACATATTGAAGTATGATTCCAAAGAAGTTGCATTTGTATTGAATGCATCCAACAACTTTATATTGGATATATGTAGGGTTCTGATTGCTATGGTCAAGTTCTGTAATATGCCTATGGAAGAATGTAGAGGCAAGCTTAAGTCCTCAAACTTAACGAGAGTGAGATTATCAAGGGACAAAAACTTGAACGTGTGAGCATAACACTTATGAATCGAGCATTGGAATCCCAACATCAATGAAAACCATCCTTTATACTTTACTGTGCAATCAAAGAATGAAATATGGTGGTTTGTAGCATTTGAAGTACCAAAGGAGGACCACAAAGTAAAAGTTTTTTTAAACCTCACTAATATACATGTTGTTATTCAACAGAAAAATAATGGAGCAATTTTACACATACAAGGGTTTGGGAACTATCAAGTTGAATGGCATCTTGCAAGTGATTTAAAAACATTGAAGTGTATGCTTGGTTTATCAAATGCAACGAATGCAAAATTTCCATGCATATACTATATGCAAACTAGGAAGAAAGGGAAAGATGGAAAGAAAGAATAGCTTGCCAAGGTAGGACAATAAGGTGCTCCAACATGTGATCGAAAAGTCATGAGAAATGAAATGCTAGTTCTAGTGGATCCAAATTGGTGCCCTATTTTGGAAATATCACTAACAAGCTTTGCATACAAGATGCAACCCCTGTTAGAAGCTGATGCTACATGCAAAAAGGTGGAATAAGTCCTCTTTGAAGTTGGATTGACCGAGTAGAAATAAAAAAGGACTTGAACAAAAAATTAGGAAAGAGTGGAAATATCCCTTGTAAACCATGCTTTGGTGGACCCAAGGCTAGGAAGCTTATATCTCCACCTCAAGATGAGGAAGACAATATACTTGTAAAACAACGAGAGAAGTATGAAGCATGGAAAAAGTTGCACCTTGTTGTTTCGGATTGGATCAATGGGGGATGAATGAGGATTGTGAAGGTAGAAGTGTGGATACACCTAGATATATTAGCAACTCTCTTACAAAAGTTGAGGTTTAGGGATGGTGATGCCAATACATTTAAAGAGGCAGTTGCTAAATTTCATAAGTCCATGGTGGGGGCATGGAATACAAACAACATAACTAACTACATGGTCAATATTGTCACCATTACAAAAAATATCATCATTTTAAATAAGTTTGTGTTTCTAATCTCTCTTCTTGCGTAGCATATACTTGAAGCAAATGGTCCATACTTTCGAGATGAAGGAAGTTTGGTAGTATGGTCAACTTGAGGCATGGAACAATCTCACTCGCAAGATCGATGTGCTTTTTAAAAGGCAAATGATCATGGAGGTGGCATCAATGATTCCAATTCTATGAGGCAAATATTCCAATGGTGGTACAGCTCTTTTAAGGTTCTCCCAAGTAATTGACCCTTTCGAGATCCCTTGGTCTCTGCACCATTGCTTTCACCAAAGTCTTGCTTCGCTGGTAAGTTTCAGTTTAGCGAGCATCGCTTGGTTAGCGGGTGCACTACCTGCTGCTTCGAAGTAATCCTCCATGGATTCAATCCAGACTTCAACATTAGTTTGGACGGTCCTTCCCTTACCATCGAATTCAAGTGGCTTGATTTGTTTGAGAAGAAATTTCTTCTCCTGAATTACAGCCGTACTTGGTATAGGGGTCGAACTAGGAATTTGCACTTGAGGTTGTGCCTGGGCATTAAGATTTTTTACGTTAAAAAATTGCTAAACATTTCTCACATTACATTATATGCTCAGTTCAGCTTTTAGACAAGTGACCTAATCACTTAACTCCTTTACCAACACTTACAGCCAAGACAGTTTGATAAAAAGTCTATTTCATTCATGTGGGCATAGCCCTTTTGAGTACAATTATTTTTGGGAAGGTAGAACAAGCTAATACATTAATTTGGAAAAAACAAGATTCTGTTATATTCGGCCACGGGAACTGAGTAATAGTATGGAGTGGAGTCATGAATTTTCAAGAATCAATAGGTCATAGGAAGCTTGGGGCATCCCTTCCTTTGATACCCGTTCTTCTCATAACATCCCAACACCTTGATTCTGTCGGCAAGGATTATTCAAGTCACTTCCTCGTACACATACTTGTTCTGCTTGACCTTTCGACTGCCGACATGTAGGGTTGCATTTGCGCGAGCCACGACAAAGATGAACAGCTTCATGATCTTTAAGTCCTCCATCCACTTGTTTCTCTTCAAGTTGGTCCGAAGGTACGCAGGTCGATGGGCAGCTATGTCATAAATTCTTGATTCAACAGTCCATCTCCGTTCCACATACAAGGGCGAAGGATTGTAGATGCGGTCTAGGATATTCATCATACCTAGCCTTCGTCGATAATCCAAGGCACGCATCACAGTCATAAACATAACCTGGAATACCAAGAATTTGTTCCATGCTTTGTGACTCTGCAGGCCAACATCGATAATTAAGTAAGAAAATGTTCTTAACAACAACATTTGTTCTACTTCTCCTCATTAAGTTTCCTTGTAAATATTAGATCCGTTGGTTTGCTCTGATACCAACTGTAACGTGTCCCCCTATCCACTTGTAGGACACGTCTTAGCAGCCCATCGGGAAGAGAGTCTAGAAAGCGCCGCCTGACACTCCCAAGGAATGTCATGGGGTTTGTGATCTAGGTCCTCCCGAGTCTGCCACGAAGCGGAAGCATTCCGGCCGTTTCCACTTAGGACCGACTTGAATCATGGTTTTCCTAATGGTCCAATTTCTAGAAGATAACTAGCGTCGAGTCCTACATGAACAACTTTACGCAAAAACATCAGGGTCAAAGTGAATTTATACTGCACTTAGTTCAAGGAGAATGGGAAATGAGAGGGATGTGAAGCTCAACCTCTCTGCCCATAAGCCATAGTCCCATTCCGTTCCCCTAAAACAACATAAATTGGGACTCTAGCTCTCTAGATTCTAGGTCAACTCACTACCTCGCTATCAATTCCTTTGAGAAAAGTTCCCAGCCAACCGAGACCACCCTTCCGTAGGACGGACCTAAGGTCACATCCACCACACTTTCCTCAAGTTGCTTTAGTTATCTAATTACCTACTACATTAAGTTTAAAAAGAAAAAATAGCTTTCTTAATTAACCAATTAATCACTGGTTCCTTCACGTAACTTAGACACTGACATAGAAAAACAATGTCAAGCAAGTTCCTTTTCAACATTTGATCTTTATTTATCAGTCTTTGGAATACATCATATAATCCACCTGAAGGCTATTCCTCTCGAAGGCTATTTCAGCAATCCTTAAGGATTGCTATTCCAAATTCCGCTCGTAAACTAGTATGCTGGCCTCAAGATCCCATCTCGAGTCACGTCGGCCTCTTATGCAGGATCCGGAGCAAGGGATTTACGGACAGAGCCCCCTGGCACCCAAGCGTCCTCCTACTCCAAGTAGCACCCACGGAGAGACCTCTCGCGACTGGTTCAGTCCACATACCTGGCACGGCTAACAATCCCCTTGGATAGGGTCAAGCAAACAATCGTGGGTTACTGATGCTGCCTCTCCCTCCAAGCTTTCAACCTGAAGCATTAGTTATTTTCTAGCATTAGTTCCTTGAGCAAAGAAGAACAAACAGTTCTCCTAAGTGTACAAACATAAGCACTCCAGTGGTCGTTTATACGACCAACTACTAAGGTGTGAATCCTTCTCTCTGAATACATCTAGCATTCGATCCGGGATCAATTGCAATTTGGCAAGATCCCAAGGATTTTATAAGAAGATGAGTTGCTTGTTTACCCCTTTTTCCTTGGGTTAGGGTTTATACCCTGTTGACCCAAATTGTCAATTCCTTAGGTTTCCTTATATTAAGGTCAATAAATCCTGGGCAACCTCGTCGCCCTAACCTAGTGTTAACTACTTTCTTGGCAGATTCGTAACTCCCCTAGCTTAGCAAATCAGCCCAAGGAAGGGTGATGTAGTAGGATGACTAGTCATCCTCTAAAAAATTAGACTTGTACTTAGAACTCACCAATTACCTTGTTCTAAGGAGTGGCAATACTATTTTGATTTAGGCAGAAAACCATGCGATGTTGCAACTTGTTGCATGAGATAAGTGTCACACCTAACTTGTGGGATTATTTCTCCCATCACACGGTATTTCTTGGTCAAGAATACCTTTGGTCAAGATGTAGGGTTTGGGAGTCCTCTTGACCCAATCCAACCCTAACCCTATTAGGCCGGTAACGCTTTGGCCCTAGGGATCCTAAATTCATATGGAGGTTTAGTATTTGGTCAATTGATCCTTAGGGTGAGAACCCTAGATCATTCTTGCATGGGCGTTTAGATAACCCTAACATTTTCGAGAATGTGGGTAGGATCTTTGGGATTGAAAGTCTTAAATCAACATCCCAAGTGCGATACTAGGCAGAATTTTAACGTAACTTAACCCTACCTAGCACTTTGAGGTGATCATCATATGCAATCTAATCATACCTTTATGATTTTTATGCGGATTACTTAGTTGCTCTAACCAACCCATGATTTAAGATGATCTTTCTATTAAGGATGCAAATACATTCTTCTAAATTTGCAAGTACTTTCTCCTAAAAGACGTAAGTAAGTCGAAACCATAGACCTTCTGCTTTTATGCAACTTAGGGATCATTCTTTTCCTTGTCCTATACTATAATGATTGACATTTAGAACTAAGTCGTAAAACCCTACATTGATGCAACGAAGTCCAAGTTTTAATACTTTTAATGAAGATGCATGCAAACTTTGATAAAAGGACTCCATGCTTGAGCAAATGCTATGAGTCCATCATTGACTTAATCCTTCTTTTAGCACTTAACCCAACCTAGAATGTAATTATCATTGCATGCAAATTACAAAGTTCATAATTTTCTTTCCATGCATTGCGACTATTTGGACATTATTCAATGGGAGTCTAAGATTATCTCATACACGAGTCACAACTAGGAAATTATTACCTGACTGCTTTATGTGTTATATGCGTTGTTCTTTTCGGAAGGCAACAAGGATGCCTTTAGACAAATCCACCTTTTAACTTATGCAATA